>NC_056732.1:1017422426-1017657426 GCF_019279795.1 Protopterus annectens | reverse complement strand
GTAAATCACTTTGGCTACAGTGTGCAGGGTCCTGGATTTGAGACTTGCAAGGGCTGATTATTTTGTTGCTGGGCAGAACAGGGGCTGTTGGAGACAGAGTGATTAAGGCACTTTAAAGCAGTTGTAAGTGGGTTTGTGCGGAGCTAAGCGATGCTTACGTGAGCTCAGCTTTGCTTACACCTGCTTACGGCTGCTTAAACCTGCACTAATTTCAAATAAAGAAAAGAAAAAAGGTTGATAGGAAAGTGGTGAAACTGGGGCAAGCAGGGGGACAAACAAGAGGAGAAACAGGTGGGGATGTGCCAGACGGGTGTAGGAAAGGACCATAGCTCTGCATTCCTTTGGCAGCAACCGCTGTTTCAGTGTGGGCAATTTAGAATTTGGAGCCACACACCCTACAGGGAGGTGTGTGGGCATCCTACAATATGGATGATTGGTAGGGTTAGATTGTGTGATGGGTACATGTCTCTGGGTTAAATTCAGAGCTAGGTATGGGACATGATTTATTTGTGGGACAGATGCCTTTTTTTTTTTAAGGTGAGAGTGGGATGTTAAGGAAGGATTATAGGTAAGCATGGTGAGGGAGGTTTGGTAGGAGAGATTGCATTTGCAGACAGACAAGACAGCAGACAGGGGCAGTGTATGACACATGGGGGGGGTAAACACCTTGATGGGGAGGGTGGTTGGGAATCTGAGGCTCATGAGCCCCCCAGATGGTAGTAGTGGCACTGATGTCCCCACCCACTGGCGGTCACCACTACTCCTTCACAGCCCCAAAGGTGGCTGTGCTGGGGGCTGGGCTGGAGGGGCCACCTGCCCCTCTAGCTGTGCCAGCCTGCCCTCCACCTGGCACAGGCGGTCATCCAGGTCCGTCTGGAGGACACTGTGCACTATGCCACAGACCTCGTCCTGGGTGACATCCTCACTGCGCCCACTTGCAGGGGGGGCGAGCCCCATCCCTTGCAGCAGTTCCATCCAAGGGTGGTGGAGGACCAACAGATGAAGGAGGTCTGGGTTGGGTCCCAGACGTGCTGGGACCTGGTGCCTCTGCCAGGTGTGGTGGGAGAGGTGGATCCGTTGGGATCTGCCTTCCCATATGTGCGATGATGTGGAAATTAACAATGAATATTGGTTAGTCATGCACAACACATTACAACATTAGTCAAAATAGCATGCATGGATATTCCCATTTATCCAAAACAGTGCAATTATAACAGTACCATAGCAAACAGAACCCATGCATACATGGAATGGCATTCAGGGTTGCAACAGCATGCCAGTTAGTGGTATGTCAGGCAGGCAATAAAATGATTATTCAACAGGGAATATTAGTATGCACACAGTTTAAACAATGATAAACCAAATGGAACAATGGTCTCAACAGTAGAGGTTTGTTTAGGAACATACCCATGTTGATTTCAGTGTGTTGGTTGGATCAGTTGAGTGGTGGGGGAAGGGAACAGATTCAATTGACAACTGCTATCAAGTATAGTTGCCAGTACGCTACTATTCACTACTCTACATTCTGACCACACTTACACTCTACCTGGGCCATGGGGCTACTACAGCACACCAACAGCTGTAGATATCAACAGAGCAATTGTACCCTTATTTTAGTTATACACATCAGACTTGTTTCTATACCAATTTCTTTACATGTGGGCCTGTGCAGATGGACTGTGTGCACATTACATTGCTGTTTCTACACATATTTCTGATTCACATATTAGTTGCAGGCCCTGGAGTGTATGTTGTGCCTTTCACATACATCTACTGTGACATTCTCTGTGTGCAGGTTTCTTGGCAACTGGGGAAACTATCTGTGACAGCATGACACTTTAGGGGCTTGTCTGGGCTAGACTGCAGAGGGTGGATGTCTAGCTTGCATCTATTTGCAGGACTGGGGCTGATCAACACAGCAATTGTATACCTTTCATAGTTATACACATTATACTAGTATTTCTATTCAGATTTCTTTACCTGTGTGCCCTGTATGGAAAATGTATGTGTTGCAGTACATTATTTTTTCTATTCAGATTGCAGTTTACAACCATAGAACCAGACTGAGATGTTAGTGACGGTCCCTGGATTCAAACTGTGGTGTGTGTGCAAAATTGAACTACAGGCTTAGTCCTTGTCAGACTGGGCTACTGGGAAGGTGTTGTGTGTTGCTTTTGACATTTCTATCTAGTACATATGTTTGTGCGCAGTACTTTTATTATAACATGTTGCATTATTTGTTTCCCATTTTCAGTACAAATTATGCATGCACAACAGTCATTGGTGTCACTGTTTGTGAAACATGTGCACATTAGCTGGATTGCATATTTGACTGTTTTTCAACTACATACTGCAATTTAGATTCCTGAGTACACAGTGTAGGTTTTAAATCTGCACTTGTTAGCCTTATACATTTTCAGTACATTCACAGCTACATACAGCTGAAATTGAAAGGTTAACACAGGACAATGCTGGCAGACAAACAAGTAAAACACATTCTGATGGAAATATGTACTGTTGCTTTTTTCAGGTATTTGACATGCCCATTCTAAAGTATGCAGACAAGCAGTGCTAAATCAGTTCACCTCAGTTAATGCATTCTGCAGGACATACACATTTCTATTTTTCAGGTACAAGTGAGATGACACACACTAGTGTTTGGGATCACCTTTATTAGTTTTGACATACATATCTGTGTACAACTCAGAAATCCACAATTACTATTCCTGCATGATCTGCACAGGGGAATGCATTTCATTTCTAAGTGTTACAGTAGCCCTGACAAGGCACTTTCTTGGCAGGTTCACTCAGACACACTCATACATATTCTAATATTCCTCTCCTGCATATTGTACCTTGTTTGCTACTGACATCTGTATTACACAGCAGCTGGGAAAACTCCATTGTAATGCTGGCAGCCTGACACAGGCATTTATTCTTGACTTTTACAGTACAATTATATATACAGGCAGTACTACCATTACTATAATTTTGATTTCTTACTGCTAATATTAGGGGGTATTCTGTACTCACCATATTGCCGATGCAGCTGGGCCAGTCGCTGGGCATGAGCCTCAACATTCTGGGACCTCTCTGCAGCAGCTGTATGGGGAGACATCACACATTAATCACACCTGCACAGTCACAAGTTGAACTTTTTCCATACTTAGAGATACATAAGACTGCATACTTACAGACAGGTGGGACATCCTGTGCTTGGGCTTCTTGGATCCACTGGTCCAAGAGTGCACCACTCCTCTGCTTCAGGTTGTTATGGTGGTGACATATCTGCTCACCAGTCCAGGGTATGCCAGTGGCACTGGTGAGATCGCATACAAGCTGGTCCCAGGCCTCCGCTTTGTACTGTGAGCCCTGGTACTGATCATGCAGCAGCCTGCCATCATGTTTTTTTACTAGAAGGCCAACCATGACCCTGGACTCCTGGATGCCCCAACGTTATGCTCAAAAGCAAACACCTTCACCAACACCAGACATTTTGCTCCTGCTGTGAGCAATCCCAAATGATTATGGCTGTATTCCCACCTGTGCAGTTTAAATAGGGCAGTTTTCCCTCGCTTTTTCTTGGTTGGCCGGTTTTTATATGCTGAATTATGCTTAGCTCCGCACAAATCCACCAGGTAAGCACAGCTGAAAGCTGCAATGCTTACACTAGCAAAGCATTGCTTAAATCTATTTTTTTCATTAAATTTATAAAGTACATTTTACAGTTATATTTTACAAATTCCCACCCCTGCTGTGCTATACACGAGCCATATGATTGACATTTATCATTCAATTTCCTTAAAAGTTTTTAAATAAATTGGCAGGGGGGGGATTCGACCGAGCATGTTCTACATGCTAAACCATGGCAGTACCACTATGCTACAGCCACCTGATGATGTTTTGTATCACAGTAGCACTTGTCTATCCTTTTCAGGATTTCAGCCAGACTAAGCATAGTGGCACACAGTGCAAACAAGCTGCACACCGCTTAAACTTCAGATTTATTTGATGGGAAAAAAATATATTTTTTGTATTTTTATTGCTTTATTCTTGCCCTACTGCTTCCATGCATGTGGGGCAAGAGTGCATACATTTGGGGGTATGCACTTGAAGACTGCTGCCTTCTAGGTGTTTGTGTTTTGTTTTTTTTTTTTTTTTCAGTGTCCACGGACACTGAAATGTTAGCTGCTTACATTTCAGTGTCTGCAGACACTGGTTTAGTATATAATATTAGAGCCAAGCTCAAATATTAAATAAATTGACACTCATCTGGGAAGGCTGCTGCCTTCTAGGTGTTTGTGTTTTGTTTTTTGTTTTTTTTCAGTGTCCACGGACACTGAAATGTTAGCTGCTTACATTTCAGTGTCTGTGGACACTGGTTTAGTATATAATATTAGAGCCAAGCTCTAATATTAAATAAATTGACACTCATCTGGGTCACAAAGTGCTATATGGCACTTTCTGAGCGAAGGAGACATGTTAAATGTGCAGGCACTGCTGACACAAACCCCCTGCACTCGTTCCTGGTTCATGTCCATTTAGATTTCATAGCAGCACGCCTTCATGCATATGCAAGGCGCTCTGCTATTCTAAACAGACACAAACCACTCTGTGCAAGAATAGTCTTATTCTTGCATGGAGTTTTGTGAATCCTGTGGTTAATGTTTTGAAGATACACATAGTTTTGTGTGTTTGTTCCAATTTAATATGGGATTGGGGGAGTTTTGTATTTAATTTTTTGTCTGAGGGTTTTCATTAAAACAAAAGATCTTGAAAATGTGACATAGATTCAAATGAAAATGAGACAAAACAGCTGTGTAAAAGATTAGCCTACCAAACATTAGTATATGCATGTCAAACAAAAGCTGGAAATACACATTTAAAAAACTGTCATGTATAATAGGTAGAAGCAATAGCTTTTTACCATGATGGCTACACTGTTCATATTATCATGGAACATGAATGGCCATACAGGGCTAGACAAAAGGGAAAGAGTATGTAGTTATATTAAAACATGCAGAATGCAAATAGCAGTGCTGCAGGAGACACATTTGGAAAGAAATGAGCATGTGAATTTGACAAAGAGAGGATTTCAGAATGGATTTTCAGCAAAATATTAGGGAAAGAGGAAAGGGGGAGCAATTATACTAATTGCTAGAGGGACACCAATAGTGATAGATGAGGGAGAAAATGACAAAAAGGGTAGAACTGTGGCAGTAAGAGGCTATTGGCAAGGGAGGATGATTACAATGGCATGTATTTATATTCCACTCAAAACTGCTATTGTGAAGCTTAAGAAAATGTTGGGAGGAATAATCAGCTTTCAGCAGGGTATATTATTTATAGGTGGGGAGTAGAATTTGATTTGCAGTAGTAAGGGTGTACCAAGGGGACCTAGAGGGACAATATATGAAAGAGGGTAGTTTTCTGAAGAAATTTATGAAAATATTTGGTATGGAAGACGTGAATTCAGTAGTAGGAACTTGGACAGAATTTATATATTATTCCCAAGGTACAATAACTAGGCCAGACTAGACAGAAATTATATTTCACAGAAACATGTGCATTTAATTGAAAGCTTCAACATAATCCAATAATTGTTTTTGAACATGCACCAATAAAAACTAAGATAACAATGCAGGGTAATGAAGATAAAATAAGACACTGGTGTTCTCCCCACATACCTGTGAAAAAGAGAGGAATTTAAGGAATGTGTAGTGAAAATTATTTGAAAGTTATTAGGAAAGATATAAATATCTTCAGAAATTATAGCTAGTGACTGGGAAAAAATAAAACTGGAGTTTAAAAATTGGGTCAAAATACGTGTGAAAGAGATATGGTTAAGTAATATAAAGTACTTAGAGGGCTGACAAAGGTTAAAGTATTGCAGAATAAGGGGAATATCACAGCACAAGAGGAGGAGCATATCCAGACTGCTAAAGAGAAAATTAGGGAGTATCTGCATAATATATATAGGTTTAGAAAGAGTGCAGCTAAGCAACCATTTTATTTCATAACAACCCCACAGCACAAAAACTTTTAGACAATAATTTAGGCAACAAAATGTTGAAAGTGTTATTGCCAAACTTAGGGAACTAACAACAAGGAAAAAAAAACAAATATCCTCTAGTGGTTTTAAAGATATTCTGAAAATTTTATGAAAATTCGCATCAAGCAGAGGAATATGGAAATCAAGAAACAGTACAAATGGAAATATTTATGGAAGACTTAATTGTGCCAAGGTCAGAGGCAGATGAGGCTCAAGAGCTAACAGTTAAACTAGGACATGATGAGAGAAAAACAGTGATGTATAATCAGTCTCCAGGAAAGTCTCCAGGAACAAACTTTATTCCTGTGGAATCAGGAGGGAAGAAAGTGATAAAGATCTGAAAGATTTTGTTTAACAGTATTTTATTTTAAAAGGAGAGGAATCACCATCATCTTGAAAGAAAGCCGTGGTGGCTGTGTTATCAAAAATGGCAAAGACCCTTCAGACCTAGCAGACCGATTTCAATTTTAAACCATGATTATGAAGTGTTTATGCCTATATTAGCTAAAAGAATGGCAAAGGTGTTGCTAAAATTGATACATATGGATCAGTGTGGTTTTGTAAAGGGAAGGCAAACATTTGACAACATTAATAGAACAATGATGCTCCACAGGGAAGCAGAATGTAAGAAAAATACCTCTGTTGTTGGTGGGTCTTAATGCAGAGAAACATTTGACAGAATAACGTGGGATTTTATGTGCAGGGCATTGGAAGCATTTGTATTCTCTGATACAATAATAAGGTTATCTAGAACGATATATGAGGAACTGGAGGAAAGAATTAAAGTGGGAGGGTTCCTCTCAGGTAAGCTGTGTTTGAACAGAGGAACCGGGCAGAGGTGTCCTCTTTCCCCTTTATTTGCTTTACATTTAATGCCATTGGCAAAGGAAATAATGGACACAAAATATAAGGATATAATTGGTATGGCAATCAAGAAAAGTTGGCTTTATTTGCAGATGATATTATTTTGTACCTGATAAATCCAGAAAGGGACATCTCATTTCAGTGTTGTGGAACATTCTGTGGCAGTTTCAAGTCTTTTCAGGATATAAAATTAATGAAGACAAAAAAAAGTAGTTATGTCTTACAATAATGTTCCATCTGTGTTGTTGATCTTCATCCATTACTGACTCTAGGGTATGGTTCTGATCCTCTGAACCGATCTGGCCGCTGCATAGCTCGCAGCAGCCAAAAAATCTTTCAAGCTACTAGTCTACCCATATTGCTCCTCTCTACATTACCTCAGACTGTGTTTGCAAGCTCTCAGAAAGATTTCCTAAATCAAGTCAGAAGCAATGTCTAAGGTGTATCCTAATGGGGAAACCTAGGACAGCATGTTGCTCCACCAGGAGTCCAAAGGAGGGGGAAGTTGAGGTGGGATGCAAGAATGGATGAAAACTGACAACAAAGATGGAACGTTATAGTAAGACATAACTTCTTTATTTGATGTTGTCAATCTTCATCCATTCTTGACTCTTGGGACAGTGCCCCCAGCTACCTTAGATCTTGGGTGGCTCTATGGATAGACATTCCTGAGAACCATAGAGCCAAAGGAGGCTCTCCCCCTGGAGACCATATCCAATTTGTAATAAGTAATAAAGGTATGCAGAGTAGCCCATGTTGCAGCAGGGCAAATTTCGGACATGGAACCTTTAGAATGGAAAAACAGTTGAAATCAGCATAGATCTGGTAGAATGAACCTTTACCGGCATAGGGAGGTTTAGATTCTTTTTTCTGTAAATAAAGTAAATGCAATCTCTTTGCTATCTAGATAGAGTAACCTTAGAAACAGGTTTGCCCAAAGTTGCATCTGCACAGGATACAAATAATTGTTCTGATTGTCCGAATTGTTTAGTTCTGTCCAGGGAAAAATGTAACTGCCTGTGCACATCAAAAGAAAGTATAAGCAGTATTCACCCTTATTAGAATAGTTTGGGAAAAATATTGGCAAGTCTATGGTTTGATTCATATTGACCTCTGAGATCACTTTTGGAAGGAAGAACAGGTTTGTCCTGAGTGACACTCTGTCTTTACGGAAAATTAGATAAGGGACCTTTGAACATGGGCAGCCACGGTGGTGCAGCAGTTACCATTGTCACCTCACAGCAAGAGGTTCTCCAGTTCGATCCTTGGCTGGGGTGCCTTCTGTGCGGAGTCTGCATGTCCTCCCTGTGGTCGCGTGGGTTTCCTCCGGGTGCTTCGGTTTCCTCCCACATCCCAAAGACATGCTGTAGGTGGATTGGATACTCTAAATTGGCCCTAGGCATGAGTGCATGCATGTGTGTGCCTTCTGTGGAAGTTTGGTGCCAGGCTGGCAACTCGACACCATAAAACTTCACTGCCAATCATGAGTGGACAGGTGATCTGCTGTGGCGACCCCTAACCAGGAAAAAGCCGAAAGAAGAAGAAGAAGATAAGGGGCCTTTGAACATAAAGCCTGTAATTCGGAGACTCATCTCACTAAGGTAACAGCAATCAGAAAAAGAGTTTTCCAAGAAAGAAACTTTAAGTCACAGGTCACTGCAGGTTCAAAGGGAGGTAATGTAAGCAATTGCAAGACAATAGTCAAGTCCCATGGCGGTAAGGGATCTCTGAAAGGGGGCTTTAAATGAATTGTCCCCTTAAGAAAAACCTTACAACGTCTGTGAGAGATTAAGGGTTGGTCATCAAAACCATTATGGAAATTTGAAATGGCTGCTAAAATAACGTTAATAGCAGAAACAGAAGCCCCTTTACCAAATAATACTAGCTAAAAAGTCCAGAACTTTTTCTACTGGAGCAAAAAAGGATCTAAATCATTATCACAAACCAAGATAGAAAATCTCTTCCATTTACTATGGTAGGGATTCCTGGTAGATGATTTATGGGATACCAGCAAAATATGTCATACAGGAGATGAAAGGTCATTGTGCCTGGAGACTAACAGAATTGGAGAAACCAAGCAGTCAGCTTGAGGGTTTGTAGCTTGAGATGCACAAGTCCCCGGGGGTGAGAAGCTGGGTCCAGAATCCGTGGATGACGAAGTAGATGAGGCCACAGGAAGGGAAACCATATCTGTGGAGGCCAGTGAGGTGCAATGAAGATTACTTTACTTCTCAACAGAGCTGCTTCCTTGAGGAATAAGGGAATTAGAGGGAGTGGAGGAAAGGCATAAAGGAGACCTGGGGGCCAATTGAGAAGAAGAGCATCTCTTGGGGACTCCCCCTGAGGGGGGCTTATGGCAGAGTAGCTTCTGCACTTGTTGTACAGGGGTGAAGCAAACAGGTTGCAGAAGGCTGGCCCCAGTGAAGAAAAATCTTCTTCATCACTCTGGGATTTAGAAACCACTCGTGAGGCATGAGAATGCATCTGCTCAGTCTGTCTGCCATCACATTTGAAGTCCCTGGGATGTGTGTTGTTATCAGAAAGTGGTTGGAAGTTATGGCCCATTGTCACAATCGAAGGGCTTCTCGACACAGCTGGTAGGACTTGGTTCCCCCCTATTTGTTAATGTACCAGACTACGGACATGTTGTCTGATTGAATAGCTATCATTCCTTGAGGTAAGGCAGAATGAAATGCTTGCAATGCTAGAAGCACTGCCCTCAGCTCCAGAACACTGATATGCAGGTTGGCCTCAAAGAGGGACCAAGTGCCTTGGACTGTCTTTCCTAGATAATGCCCCCCCACCCCATCTGGGAAGCATCCATGGTCACTATGGCCTTGGGTTGAGGGGAGGTTGCATCCACCAGGTTAGGTCATTTTTGCATAGGCTGGATAAAAAAAACTAGATGATTCATGGGGTGGGTTAGACTTGACCATTGGTTCACAAGCATCCACTAAAGAAGTCTCATGTGGAACCTTGCCAGTGGGGCTAACATGATTGCTGCCACCATGGAGTCCAATGCTTGCAGGATTTTCTGAGTCGGTATCTTGTTTGAATGAAGAAGGGACTGAACCTGCGACTGTATTTTCTGCAACCTGTGGTGAAGTAATGATGCCATACAAGACTGAGTGTTGAGACGAGCTCCGATGAATTTCATATGTTGAGTAGGGGTTAGCTTTGACTTTGCAAGGTTAACTGTGATTCCCAACTAGGGAGAAAGTTTCAGAAGGAAGTCCTTCATTTGTAGAAGTAGAAGCCTGGTGGCAGTGGTGAGGAGCCAGTCATCCAGGTATGGAAACACTCGGAATCTGTGCAGCCTTAGATGTGCTGTGACTGCTGCCATACATTTGGTGAACACCCTGGGGACTGTGGTGAGACCAAAGGGTAGCACTCTGAATTGGTAGTGACTGGTGCACAGCCAAAAGTGGAGAAACTTTCTCGAGCGTTTGTCCATCTTTATGTGGTAATATGCATCTTGAAAGTAGGCAAGCACATCCAATCCTTTTCCTCTAAGAAAGGAAGTATAGATTGAACCATAACCATCTGGAATTCTGACTGTTGAACAAATTTGTTTAGAATGCTGAGATCCAAAATTGGTCTTCAGTCCCCTGTCTTCTTTGGCACTAAAAAGAATCTTGAGTAATATCCAGAATCTAGTTGGTCTGGTGGGACTTTTTGGATGACTTTTTTCTAGCAGCTTTTGGATTTTTAATGCTGCTTGAACTGTCTGACTGGATGGAAAGTTGGGGAGTTTTACTTGAGTTCATGGAGTAAGGGTAAAGGGGACATAGTAACCTCTGGAGATAATCCTTAGCACCCAGGCATCAGTAGTTATGCATTGCCATGTGGTAGGGTGCAAAGAGAATCTTCCCCTGACTGCCTACAGAAGCAAGCAGTTGGGTCTCCTTTCAGGAGCGCTAGTAGGGTTGACCAGAGAAAGACTCCCTGGAACCCTGGTTCTGTGGACCACCCCTACCTCTGGGACAGTGTGTTCCCTTGTGACTCCCCCCTCTGCCCTGATGGGAGTCTGTACCACTTGTGTCCTGGAAAGGCTTCTAGGACTTCTTGAACTACATCTTGCCACTCCCTTCATACCTAGAATAGGGCCGTTGAAGAGTAGAAAAATGTATGCCCACAGCAGACAGAGTCTTTCCATCTCTTTCACACCTGGACAGAGTTTTCTTCACTTTGGGGTCAAACAATGAAGACACGTTAAAGGGAACACTGATGAAGGAAGACTTGAATGGTTCTGCAAACTCACACAGGTGCATACAAGCATGTCATCCAATCACAACGCCTGAACCTGTTGAACTAGTCGCCACTTCCGCAGCATGCACAATGAGCCTCATATACGAGTTCAAAATAGACTCCAAGGTAGCTAACTGTGAGGCCACTTTTTCTTGGACCTCTCCCGCCAGGGTGTCTAAAAGCTCCTTGACCAGATCCCTTTGAAGTCTAGCAAAATGTGCCAAAAAATTCAAGGACCTGATGGAGAAGGTCAATGACACATAGACCCACTTCCCAAATCTGTCCATCACCCTGGACTCCCAGTTAGGGGAATGAACAGAAGAACTTTCCTCAGCTAGTTCTTTCTTGTTGTTGTCCGCTACCACCATGGCATCAACTACTAAGCCCTTTTCCCAATGTGGATGCTCCTCGGGTGCAGACAGTATCTTATCAGGTCTCCAGGGGATGGGTTTTATAGAGTCAGGAGCCTTCCAAGCCCGCTGAGCGATTAACTTAATGAGGTTGTCAGTGGGCAGGGTCATCAAGGAGGTAGACAGGCAAGCTCCAAAGGCCTGAAGTATATGGATTCCTCAGAGGAAGGGTCTTTGGGCTTCCAATCACCCCTCTGCTTTAGGATCTCCAGAATGTCCAGTGGTGATCAGGGGATCCCTCCCCCTCATCGAAATCCATGTCCTCTGTGACTGATTCTTCATGAGAATCAAGGTGTTTCCTCTTACACAATCTCTTCTGAGGTGGCTCTTCAGTGGGGGCATCTGAAGAGGTCTCAGAAGAAGGGAGACATTTAGCAGGTAAATCTTGTGACCTTGGAACTCGCTGTCCAGGGGTAGAGGTTGGTGGCAGATCCAATAAAGCTGGAATCAGGGGTTGAAACTCCAGTACCACAGAAGCCACCAGGGAAGAGGCAGTAGCCAAGGCTCTTTCCATGGCCTGAAAGGCAGGACCCACCGAGGAGGGATGGGAGCCCAGAACCGAGACAGACAAACTCTGAACTGGGGTCACACCCCAACCTGACAGCACCACCTGAGAAGCTGGAACTGAGGATAGGTCTGCTACCGGTGCAGTCTGAAGAGGTAAGACCAGCTCCATAGGAAAAATCAGAGCCGACTCTAACTCTTTGGACTCGACAATGAAGACATGGTCCCAAAGGCACCGAAGGTGTCAAAACCATACTCAGTACTATGGACAAAAAGTTAGTCAGTGCCAAGTTCATTGGAACCTGAGATGTTGGAGCTGATTGCTCTAAAGCCTGCGAGAAGGTCAGAAGAGGAGAATAAGAAGGGGTCGTAGGAGAGAAACGCCCTGCACCAGAAGGAAGAGGGGGTTGAAAAGATGGGGGAAAACATCTGGCTATCAGAATCTGATCCACCAACCTAACAACATCAAGTTCCAAGAGGCTTCTGGTGGAGCGAACAGAAAATGCAGAAGGAGACTCGGGTCTCTCCAGAAAAGAGCTAGGGAGTTGCTCCTGTATAGGAAAATCAATCTTCAGCATCATCGGCAGGGCTATAAGAGAAATCAGCATTGACATGGCAGTAGTGACAATTGGTGCTGATGTTGGAACCGTAAGCAATGTAGAAGTGGTAGGAGCCGCAATCTGTGTGGATGTCATAGTCGGTGTCGAAGGCACCAGTAAGGTTGTTGGTGCCGAAGTTTCACTTTGTTCCATCAGTTTCGGAATCTTAGGTCTCAGTTCCAAGAAGGAACCTGCAGAAGCATGTTTGTGTTTCTTTACAATTAGTGCTCAGGGAGAAGTCGGCATGGACTAAGTAGTTTTGGAACCAGAGGCCAGAGGAGACTGTTCAGCCTTGGACAAGGCTTCTTCAAAAGGGGCTTTAAGAAGCTCTTTGAGAATCAATTTATTTTTGCATTCTACCAGGGCTTTATTATTGAAACTCTGGCAGATTGTACAGTCAACACTTAGATGAGGTGCACCCAAACAATAAAAGCAGCAATCATGACCATCAGAGTTTGGGTTTTTTTTGCTGCACTCTTTACATTATTTAAATCCTGAAGGAAAATGTTTTGGTATACCTGCCATTGTCCCAAATAAAAAAAATGAGGAGAGGCAGAAGGTAGTTAGGAAAGGAAGGAGGAAAAGATTTCAAACAACACAATCACACCAGAAAAAAAACTACCAGCAATGGTAGATAAAGAGATTACCTAACGGTAAGGGTAGGGGAAAAACTACAAATGATGGTACACACTCACACTAATGGGTAAGACCAGGAAAGGGTTTTAAAAGTTAAATATAAAAACAGAAATATTTTAAGAGGAAAAAAAGTATACATTTTTACTTGGCTCTGAGAGAGGAATCAGCTGACACGTCTTAGCTGTAAGAGTGGCAAACACTGGGGTAATGTAGAAAGAGGCATTATAAGTAGACAGTAGCTCAAAAGATTTTTGGGCTGGCGTGAGCTATGTAATGGCCAAATCGGTTCCTAGGATAGGAACCGTACCCAAGAGTCAAGAATGGACGAAGACTGACATCAGATCAAAGTTTATACTGTAAATTATGTACTCACACACAAACTGATTCAGCAATATCCATATCAATAGGGACATGATAAGATGAAGTATTTAGGAGTGTGGATTAATAAGGATTCTGTTATGGCAGCTAGGGAAATATGGTAAGAGATTAAAATAGATAGTACACAAATTGAAAAATTGGAAACTCTTATTTATGCATATGGATAGTAAGATACAAGCAGTGAACATGTTTTTAGTCTGTTTAGTTTTGTATATGGGTCAAGCATACTTTTGTCAACACAAGGAGAAGCTGTGAACAATAATTAATAGAGAACTGAAGGAATTTATCTGGGAGGGAAATAGGGCAAGAGTTAAGCGGGATAAGTTGATCCTTCCAATAGAACAAGATGGTTTAAGTTTACCTGATTTGAAGAGATATTTTAAAGTTCATATACATAACATAAGCAGAAGCTTATATTTCAAAGTAGAAAGGGATGATGATGAATCTAGGGAAAAGTTCAAGAAATCGACAGAGAGTGAGATTTTGGTTGTGGATCCTTAAGGAGAACAGTAACCATTCAGAATATTATATTCATAAAGTAGCAGAAAGCATTTTAAAAACTAAGCCAATACAAGAATGGAGAAAGGAGATTTTGTCAAAAGAGATTACTGCAAGTAGGGGTACAGAAAATAGGCAAGATGGAGATGGAATTTACTGGAGAGCCCTGGCAAAGGAACCAAGATATTGGGAACAAATAACTCAAGCAGGCAATGTAATAGAATAGGATGAAGCCAAGAAAACATTTGGATTGCAGGCTAGAGACTGCCTTTCCTACCAGGGCTTGATCTCAGTATACAAACAAAAGCGATATGGGAATTTTACATGAAAGACTTGCTCTGGTAGGGTTTTTAGCTGAATCTAGAAAAGAAGCAGCTGTTAAAAAGGGATAATTTGTAGGTCATATAAAATATTGCATGACAACTATAAGAACCAAGGAAGAGGTTAGAAAAGATTGAGAAGAGAGACTGAAAAATAAATTTTCAAGAAAACAATGGGAAGACATGTGTATGGTTCCCCAAGTATGCAACCAACTCCAGAAGGTTTAGGATCTTTGCTTGGATGTGTTTGCGTAGGTATTTTTATACTCCAAGCAGACTTCAAAGAATTTTTCCTCAGGTAGATAGCAAATATTGGAGGTGTGATGGAGAAAAAAGATGTAACTGGGAAGATATGATTTGGGAGTATAATGACTTGGCAGATTTTAAATTTGCCTACAGTATGCTATCAGAAATATTGGGTGAGGAAATGGCTGTAAGTAAGGAAATTATTATTTTAAACTGGGATACAGGATCGGAATTGCCTAGACATAGTAAGGCTTTATTAAGTTTAATTTTGTTGGCTGCCAAAACAGCAATTACTAGAATATGGAAATTAAAATCTACACCAACTGTACTTTAGGTACTAAAATTACTGGAAGAGGGATCTTTAGGAAAGGGAAGGAGGAAATTACTTAGAAATAAATGAAAATTAGGGAAACAATACATGCATATAATGTTCAGGAGGAGGAGGAGTGAGGTTTAAGGGAAGGCAGGAATTCAGCAGTTTTTGTAATGCTGGGCAGATGATAGCACCAAAGACAATATATGTGATGTATATTGTATTTAAATGGAAAATGTTAAAATGATTTGTTTTCTTTTCTGTTAATGTATGTTTGGCTGTGTCTTAAGTGGTAGTTTAATAAACATGTTAAAAAAAGAATGTGGCTAAAGCAGAGTATCTAGAGGCCCTGCTATACTCTTCCATAAGTAAGTGTGACTTTAAACAAAATGTGGATGAAACTGGCCTGTTATACTGGTGACACCCTTTTACCATTGTGAGTGTAAGGTCAGCTCTTTATGACGTGTGTTTTTAATGACAGATGCCTCATAATTAGGCACTGATTTTATACCAATTCTTTTGAAATCATATGTAGTTGTAATACTGCCCATCATAGCTTACACAATTTTTTATTTCCGTGTCTGAAATGAACTTTTGAGGCCATCTTTTGGAAACACGTTGTTTTAAACATTTCATCATACCCTGAGCATTAATTGTTTAGGGATCATCCCTAAATCTCATTCACTCTTTAACAGTTCTTAGTAAATCTTTAAGGGAATTATTACCTGGGCACTCATGCACATTCCAAACATACGTAACATAAGTACTTAAGTCACAACTCAAAAATGAAGTTGGCTGAGCCATATTGTTATAGTCTGTACAAGGAGTTTTGGTAGTGGCATCTTTCAGTGTGATCACTATTCTGGAGAACTATATATAATTTTTGCCTTTTAGGTGATGTTAATTCAGTGCATGCACACTCTGAAAATGTACTGTATTTCTTACCATGAAAAGAAGTTAAATACTTCCCCCTAATGAAAACCAAGTATAATGTAACTTGGCAGACCGTTATGTCCATATTAGGCTGTAGTTGCTACATACTTTTGGAAAAAAAGTTCTCTCTCAAGAAATGTTTGCCTTTTTACGATAAAACTGCTATGTTGCATACTGGGATAGCGTACTAAATATTCTATTTAAACTCAAATTTCTAGGATGAAATGCAAACATACAACTCCATCTGGAACATTTGATCTTGTCTACCTTAGATTTTAAAGGTGGCACATTACATTACATATAAATGCTTCAGAAATGGCTGAATAGATACATGTTTTCATTTTTGAGCCAATTTTGGATACAAGTGAAATTATATGGTGGTCCAGTGTGTAATTCATGAAATATTTTGTACTGTAACTCTACAAAATAAGTTGTCTAATAAGTAGTTATCTATTAGTCTCAGTGTTCTCTAATTCTACAGTACAGTGTATTTCATATGTCACACAAACCATACCCACACATATTCCATTCATATATTTTATATGTTTTTCAGGTAACATTAATGCTTTGTCCACTGATCACTGATTTTGAAGGGCTACAACAAATGCTTGGGCAGCACAGTGGTGTAGCTGTTAGCACTATCACCTCACAGCAAGAGGTTCTTCAGTTTGATTCTCAGCAGCGGTGCCTTCTGTGTGGAGTCTACATGTCCTCCCTGCATTGGAGTGGGTTTCCTCTGAGTGCTATAGTTTCCTACCACATTCCAAAGACATGCAGTAAGTGGATTGGATAATCTAAATTGGCCCCAGTTGTAAGTGTGTGTGTGTGTGTGTGTGTGTGTGATGTACCCTCTGAGGAAGGTTGGCCCTTGGAATAGCAATCTCAGCCTGTAAAACCCATAACTGCTACAAAAACAATGAGCGCTGAAACATGCTTGTTCTCCGATGTACCACATGGTGAGTAAATGGGAAACAGACAGAAAGACATCAAATTCTTAAATTCTACTGAACGGGTCTTTAATTACTTTGGTTTTTTATAAGTTAAGCCTCTTGTGGAGGAGTTTCTTCTGCAGTTTCTCAGGTATTTTCATTTCTTTGAGCTAGAGTTATTTTAATTATATATTTTAGTAGTGTATTAAGGGTATGCTAGGATTTGTTAGTTTTATTGTTAAGTTATGATTTTAAGTAGTTTAATTAGTTAAGATAGCATCTGGTTCATTTTATTCTGATATACTGCTGTTTTCAGATTGTCTTGTTGAAATCAATGTAAAATAAATCAAATATAACCCCCGAGCGTAGGATGTCACACCAGCAAAAACAGTTTAAAGTAATCCAGCAGCAGCAGTGTGTGGTGTCCACAAACCAAAACTGAAAAAAAATGGTATACACAGACAACAAGATATGTATGGTGAAAAAAATAAATCTTCAACTTTCTTCAACCGAAAAAAAAAAAAAAACTTCCAAGAAGAAATCACCACAACTCTAGCAATAATGCAATGATCAGCAGTAAACAGTAAATGCTAGTGAGCCGCCGCCACTGTTATACATTAATAAAACTCAAACAGCAATGCAATCCGCTTAATCAAACAAAACCGTAAACACCATTCCAACTGAGCACCACCATTGATAGAAAACAAAACAAAAAGGAAAAATAAAATAAATAAAGTAAATTAAATTAAATAAACTACTATAAACTCTGATCCTTGTCATGTTGGAACATAAAATAACAATTAAACATTAATAGCTCAATATAGCAATATAGATATATACTATATATATATATATATTAATTTAGCTAAAAATATAACAATACGCTTAAAAAGCGGTTTAAAAAAAGCAGCTTTGTACTTACTGCTCTAAAAATCAAATCCTTAAAAAAAAATAAAAAAATTTAAAGTAACAAATAATAATGCTGCTTTTTTGCTTACATTACACACTACTACACACTGAACCACGCCTACATTCTGATGTGTCGCCACCTTAAACTTAAAGGTTAACGCCTGTGAGTAAAGAGAAATAAAATCTGGGAAAATGGTGGTGGAAGACTCCACTTCAGGCAGAGAAAATGTAGAATTATGTATTTAAACATAACTGTTTTGATGTCACCTAATTTGTAAACTATACATGACAATAAAAAATAAAAAATAAACGATTAAACATAAAGACTTTTTGATTTTTTGATTTTTTGATTACCTCTAACAAATACACGTTACACCAATAAGCAATAATTTAAAAGATCAAAAACTGAGAGTAAGACAACATCTAAATGCGCATTACTGAAAAAAACTGAACTAGAAACTAGACCTGGTAAAAAGGAAAAAAAACTAATTATTTCATAAAAAACAAATAAAACCATCTATATGCTCTAAATGCTAAGTAAATGCTTCACATGCAACTCTTAACAAAAAAAATCGATATCTCGCACTCTCATCTACACGTGACTTCTCTTAATACATCATATGATAATGAATGAGAATATAATGTCAAATCTAAATAATAATCATATAATGATGCAATAGAAATGGAAAAACCGTATATAAAAGAATTGATAATGAAACCTGAGAAAGCCTCTGTAATATATATATGGCAAATGTGAGAGGGATGGAATAAGGTAAGCAAATGGAATTGGGGAAAAGAGGAGGAGAAGAGGAAAGAAGGCAAGACAGGAAGGGAAAAAAGGAGGAAAATTTAAGAGTGAAAGTAAATGATTTGTATGATAATATTATTAAGAAAATATGAAAAGATGTAAATCATTAGGGATATGAAAGGATTTTTTATAGAGTTATGGTTTTTGAAAGAGAAGATTGATCAGACAAACAAAGAAAGAACAAAAATCATAAGGATCTAAAGAGTTTTAGAAATTCAAAGTTGTTTTAAGAGACAAGACAAACTTTGAATAACAATAATGTTGGTAATGGTAATAGCACAGATATGGGAGGCAAAGAAACAAAAATCAAATAACAATGAAAATGACGTAATAGAGTGGAGGAAATGATGGTAATGTTGTTAGAACGGAAGATGAGTTAGTAGTACAACCAGTTCTGATGATACGACAGGAGGAGCCGAATCAGAAATGAGGAATTCAGGAAGATGTCCGTGGGGACTACCTGGGATGTCCACCAATATGGTAGAAAGGAGACTGCAGTGGAGGGAATAGATACTCATGTCACTCCAACCACTACCTGACCCTACCACCATGGGTAAACCCTCCCACCCAGAATGTGTTGTGGATGAGTGATGAAGTTAGTAGTGATAAGAATACTCTTACCCACAAGACAATACAAATTCAAGGGAGAACAAGATCCAGCAGCAGGGAAGACAAAACAAGATGGCCAGGAGATAAAGAGACAACAAGGGTCAAAAGAATAAAGAAGTGGAGAAAACGAAAAATTATAAAAACTGTAAAGAATATTCTTTCTGAATAAGAGGAGATATTAAATAAATAGGAAGAAGTTAAGAATTATATAGTAAGGTAGGGAGAATTATGGACACTTCCAGGGTAACATTATGTTGATGTTACATTGGAATGTTTCAGTTGAAACTTGAATTACCCAATTGAATTGAGCCATAGTGTGTACATCTCAGCAGAAGCAATGGTGTGTTGGATGTTTATTCTAAGATTCCACAGAACCCGATTAGATGATGTTTTTAGAGCCGCCACCCCCCTTTAAGTAAGTAAGGTGACATACACATTCAACGGCAGGTCAGGTTTTTTTGTTAGGTACTAGTGTAAGCAGCAGCATTAAGCATTATTATTATTTGTTGCGTTAATTTTTTTTAATTTTTTTTAAGATTTTAAGTATTAGAGCAGTAAAGTACAGCCCCTGCTTTAACACATTTAAGCTTTAGGTTAGCGTATTAATGGAGGTTATATAATATATATAATATATTATATTATAGCCTATATTGAGCGCTTCTATATTAATTGTTATTGTTTTTACAGTTCAAACAAGGATCACAAGGTTTACTTGTTTAGGTTTAACTTTTTAAATTTTTATTTATTTTTGTTTTGTTTTTTTTTTTCATCAATGGAGTGGAAGTTGGAAGTGTTCGTTGTTTGGACCGGTTTGTTGGATAACGGATTGCATTGCATTTTAAGATTGTTGAATGAATGCATTGTGTTGTAGTGTTTGAATATGTGCAAACCAATATTTTACCAATGAGGGTGAGGGGACATTATAAAGATAACTGTTTGAGTTTTTATTAATGTAGAACAGTCTGAAGAAGCCAACAGATGTGAAAAGCGTAGATTGGCTTAAAGCGCGCACTGCCCATTAAAGCTTTTACTTCCGGGTGATTTCACTTGGAAGTTTTCTACTTTTAAGTTTGGAATTTTGATTGTTGAAAGAAGATCTTTCACCATACTATCTTGTCTGTGTATACCATTTCAGTTTTGGTTTGTAGGTCTTGTGGTCAGTTGTGATTGTTGAAATCAATGTTTTGTTTTACTTATTATTTTATTATGATGTTTTCATTGTAATATAAATCAATTTCATTTTTATTGGTATGATGTAGATTACCAGTGTTTTTTAGACAGTCCCCAGGATTTACTAATCTTCCGTGTAAGACTAGATTAGTCTTACACGGAAGCGCCAGTCTAAGAGTATGATGGCAGCACGCCATGCATATTAATGAGGGCGCGTTGCCTCAACTCTAAAGGTTACACAGAGCGTGGACGAGTGTAGGGGGCTTGTCGGACTGCCGAGCAGTCCAAAAATCCACACCACTGCAATGAAGAAATGCGCAATTTCAAGTTACACGAGCGAGTCCGCTCACATGTGCACAATGTAACACTACACTCCCCCATATGTTAAACAACTGACAAAATTAAAAATAGAAAGAGTTTTTTATTTTTTTATTTCATCCGATATAGCTGCCTGTATTTGCGCGTGTTTGCGTGGGTTTGCCCGTTGCTTAGCTACAGTTAGACACCAGAAGAGGATAATAAGAAAAATATATGCAAATTAACAAGATAGCTTAGTGGTTAGAGCCTTCGCACAAACAGGAGACATTCCCGGTTCGAGTCCCACTACTGCACGTTCCATTTTCTGTGGGAAATCTGTATACAAAAATATTTCCTGACATTTTTTATGTATAAGTTTTGTAAAAAGCATTGAAATATTAAATGTAGTAGTGAACAAATTATATATATATATGAAGGTGAAATGGTTATGCATTCTGAGGCATGAGTACCCTATTTTAAGCAATATAAAGTACTGCTAAGCACATTTTACCAGTATTGAGCATATTTAAATCAAACTGCTCGTAGCTGTGCACCGCGTTAACCAGCACAATGTCTTTGCATGTAGCTGCGCACCTCGCTAACCAGTGCAACCACAACGTATTTGCACATAGCTGTGCACTGCGCTAACCAGCGCAACATCAGGCAATGTTGAGCAACATTGGGCAAAGTCGGGCAAAGTTGAGCAAAGTCAGTTAAACAAGGCCACACCTCCTTTACTGTACCTTAACCAGTCAGGTCTGCCCAGTAGGAAAATAAAAAGCAGTGACAGGCCTCGAACTCAGGATACTGTGCACTATAGTCACAGTACTTAACCACTAAGCCATGACAGCATTTTATAAACATGCACTTTCAACAGACACATATCTATCAAAGGAATTTTATACATTGCCAACATCAGCTAAGCAGGCGTGCCTACTGCTGAATTTTTCCAAAAGTGGCCAATCACAAATAAGTGTGGGAAATGAGGCATATTTAAGCTCCAGAGGTGGGAATACTTGCTATAACTGGTTGTAGCTTCCTTCTGCAGTCAGCATGGCCAGTGTTGGAAAAGGCACTCGATTTAGAGTGCAACGCTGGGGCATTGAGGAGTCCAAAGTAATGATTTGGCTCCTTGTCCACAATCGTGAGGAAAGACTCCTGCATGGCCAATACCAGGGTACCCAATATAAAACGGAGGCCTGGAACAGTCTTGCCCGTGATCTCACCAGTGCCACTGGTATTCCTCGGACTGGTGAGCAGGTCAGGCACCATTATTCTGACCTGAAGCGATGTAGGGAGGATCAACTGGACCAGTGGATCCAGGAATCCCGTGTGATGCCTAATGCCCCAGTACTGAGTAAGTAGCCATTGTAGTAAGTAGTTAAGAATTGCTATGCTTGTCTATACTATGGATAGGTATGTCTCAATATCACTGCATTTACTTCACAGCTGCAGGTGTTCGGGCTATGAACCAGCAAGCCCATGAAGATAGGCTGCAAAGGCTGTGTCATCAGGCAGGTTAGTAATTATTCTGCATGTACTGTTATATAAAATAAACGAGAGAGCCTTCAAAAAGTCTTTTAACCCAATAAACAAAGGTGTAATAATCTTTTAATAAATGTATAATTCCTGGAGTGCGTCTGTGTCATTTTCTTTGATATGTTGTTGTACTGTTGCATTCTACAAATAGTGTTGTATTAAGCAGTGTCAACCCACACTTGGGTAGTCCATTATAATGTGGATGAAGGGAGTGCCAGTAGCTTTTATGCATATTTATAGCCCTCAACTGTTGTTTCATGCCCAGCATGTACAGGTTAATCAGGCACATGAGTAGCTTGGTATTGTGTTCCCCAGAAATGTCAGTGTGCTGCCAAAAATGTAGGGAGCAGCTAACATATAACTGATACTTTCACCTGAACATATCTAGATAATTATATGAAAGTAGAGCTGTCAGTGTACCATCTTAGCAGTAGTGTGTGTGAGCAACTCTCAAAATATGTTGCAGTAACATATGCATCTTGGACAGTTTGTATGTAAGATACAGCTCATGTATATAATGATCTAGCAAAATCCAACTGCACAATATAAGGACATTGGGTAGTGTAGTAATACACATAAGGGACATATAACTGCAGTTAATAGGAATGTAGTGAAAACTAGAAGGATATATAAGTTGTTAATTGAGCTATCTTTTTCCACCCTACTGTATGTGCATAAAAAATGCAATTCCACACCTCAATCGGTATGTCTAATCTCAAAACATTTGTTGGGACATATGTCCTATTGGTTTATAATATTTGCATTTATTTCTATGCATGTGCCCTGTTAAAATACCACAATATTGGTGGCCTGTTGCCATCAATTAAACCTGCATGCTGTTGTAATGTCCACTATTGTTCTATATATGCATGTGTTATGCTTGCTTTTAAACTGTTGAAAATCTGGTGTGCTGGGTTAATGGGAATACTTCTGCATGTTGTTATAACTAATTGGGAATGCTGTCGAATGTTACTAACCCATATCTTTATTAAACTTTCCAAAACATAGTTCGTATGGGAAGGCCGGTCCCAGCAGACCCACCTGTCCCACCTCAGCTGGCCATGGCACCTGGCACCAGCAGATCTGGTGCCCAGCCTGGGACCTCCTCCTCCATTGGCCCTGTGCCAACTTCAGGTGGAAGTGCTGCAGGGGATGGAGCTTGGCCCCCCTGTGCAAGCGTGGGTGAAGGAGGGCCACCTATCACCCTTCGAATGGTCCAGGCTGTGGTGCGTAGAGAGATTGAACGTTCTGTTGCAGAACCTCTATGCCAGCTTGAGGCCTGAGTGGCACAACTCCCGGGTCAGCCTGCCCCTCCTACACAGCCCCCAGCACAGCCACCCTCTGGGCCGTGAAGGTGCAGTGGTGACTACCCATGGGTGGGGACCTCAGTCCCACTGTTTCCATCTGGGGGCTCATGGGCTTGCGATTTCCAAACATCCATCCCCATCAAAGGTGTTCACCCACCACATGTCATATACTGCCCCTGTATGCGTCTTGTATGTCTTGTCTGTTTATCTCCCCAACCTACCTCCCCAAATATACCTACTTCCCCTACCCCACATTCCACTCTCACCTGAAAAAAAAAAGGGCAATCTGCTCCCAAAAAAAAAATTACGCCCCATACATAGCTGCCCATTTTGCACACATGTCCACTGGACACATGAAATGTTATTTAATTGGCATTACAACATACTTTGTTGCCCTCACACCTCTCTCAGGGGTTGAATGGTTCATATCTACCTCCAAATTTATTGCATATGCCAAGCTGTTGCTGTTGAAGAAATGGGCAGCTATGGACCTTCCCTACACCCGTTCTGCACATCCTGAGCTATTTTCCATACTGTCTTTCCCTCTTTGTGCCCCTTTTTCACCACTTTCCTATCTCCCCATTTTTCTTTTCTTTTCTTTCAAAGAAATGACCGTGGGTGTTAGCGGGAGTAAGCACTATTAAGCAGTAGTTAGCGGGTTTGCACGAGTTTGCGCTTGGCTAAGCAATGTGCAAACCCACGCAAACCCACTTACAACTGCTTAAAAGTGCCTTAGTCACTCTGTATGTGAGGGCCCTTGTTCTGCTCAGGAGCAAAATAAAATACCTCTGTAAGTCTTGAACCCTGGACCTTGCACACACTACCCAACATGACGTACCACTAAGCCACAGTAGATATACATCAAGTTGGTGCTTAAATAAATATATCATGCATCAGAATGAGTGAATGTAAAGGGAAAATAGGAATACCATACCACACAACTTGTTCTGTGGATGTTGACCAACAGTTGTTGTGGGATAACATTACATGACTGTCATAAGAGAAGCAGCTATTCTAGCAGGAAATAATGTTACACCATCCCTTTACAACCCAACACAGTATCACAGCAGGACAAACACTGGTATGTCTGTTTAGGGCAGAGGCCATACCTCCCAACTGTCCCTAATTTTCAGGGATGTCCCTGATTTTGAAACAAATTTTAGCTCTGTCCCTCTGAATCCCTCCGAAAACTACTGACTTTGGCCAGAAAGGTGGTGAATTACACTTAATGAATAATGACAAAAATTAAGAGTTAGACACTTCTTTTACTTCAGAAAAGGTGCATTAATTCATATGCTCTGATTCTCTCAATGTCTCAACTTAATGGCACTAATATTTTAAAGGTGTCTCTGATTGTCCCTGACTTTTTCTTGACTTTTCCCTGAGTCTGTTCAAATATGTACCTGAGTGGTTGAGAGGTCTGACAGAGGCATATCAGCCTTTCTGCTGTTACACACTGTGCAAATAGCTTTGGAAGGAGTTTCGGAAGCATGTAGGAATACAACACTGAAATACAAATGGATGTAGCCATGTACTGGTAGCAACCAACTGTAAGAATGCCATTGCTCTAGTGCTGAAAAGACATGTGTGGTGCACAGACAAAAATAACAGGCTATTCTCTGCCTATCATGTGGATAGGTCCACAGTTGGGAGTTACGCAGACAGACTACTTGCCTTGATAAACTAACATGTACACAGCAACCCTGTAAGTCCAGCAAGATAAAATCCACACAACAGTACTTACGGTCTCTGTACTTCTGCAACCCTACCCAAATGTAGAATATACCTGGGTTGCTATGACAGTGATTACTGCAACTACTACACAGCAGGCTGCATGCAATTAGCAAATGGTGGCCACTAATTGGTGCAGAGGCCATCACATGCTCATGTGCAAATTCCTACAAAAGCAGGCTGAAATCTCTGCCAACAAACTCAATCACTCTATTGCAGAGACTGACAGAGACAGAGACAGAGAAAAGGAAAAAGAAATATTACCAAATCATACAAAGGAAAGGTATGGACACATATGTATTTACTGGCATGTAGTAGATGTTACTGAAGAATAGTCTATATAATGTGAACCTTTCATATGTGGCAGCAGTACTTCTTTATGCACAGATGTTCTGCTTAACTACTGCTATGGACAATACTGTGTGTACCTGTGGGCAGTGGGACATACCTGTGAAATGTGTAGCTCAGCATTAAATGTCAAAGATCTGATCCATGTTATCTATGTTCTGTACAGTAGTGTGGCCAATGGCTGTTGGGGGGATTAGCGCTGACATTATATAAACATGGGTATGACAGAACAACACATGCATGATAGTCATATTAAAGTGTAGCTTAGCATTGGCAATTACTGTAGCAGTCTAGTATGCTTATCTAGCATCTGTTGCTATATATACACCCCTAATGTTAGTGTGTGTTCATATGTGACACCTGTTTGTGTTGCAGCAAGGCCCAACAGTTCAGCTGTGAGATCCAGGGACTTACAACAGTGTGGACCTTGTGTGTGTATGCCACACACATACAGAGAAATATATATGTGTCATATATATTCACATCTGTATATGTGCATAGAGCAGGGGGACATATTGCAACTGTTTGTGAATGGGGGAGATATATATGTTGGTGAAGGTTAGTATGCGCATACTTGTATGTAGGTTTTAGTGTGTGACAAACAAGACAGCATACAGTGCTGGTATATGACATGTGATGGTTAAACACTATGGGTGGTTTGTTCAGTTTGCAATGTTGAAGCCAGTAAGGCCTGCTAAAGCTACCTGGGTTGTGAACACCTTCAATGCATTTATCCCAAGACTGTATGATTTTATTACATTACTGTACACCTTACATCCTTTGTATAATTGATATTCTCACTATGAAAGGTGAAATGTATATGTGCCTACATAATATGTATATGTAGACCAATGGATGTGTATATATATATATATATATATATATATATATATATATATATAGTTATATATACTCATACACACCTACATCTACTTGTTGCAATAGATTCTCTGTACTGTTGACTGACTGTGATGGTCAATATGTTTGTGAATACGTCAAAGATATGTATCTGTGGAATAGCTTAGTGAGAAAATGTTTATGTCATGGTATTATGGGTCCCTGCCTTGATCCTAGCAAAAGCTGTGTATTCTGTTGCTAGGCAGAACAAGTGCTATTGCATACAGTGTGATTAAGTCCCTTGGTTTTAACTAGGGTGTGTCATTGGAGGCTAAAGCACTACATCTATGATTATTGACTGGTACCGATGTTGAATGCAAATCCTGTGTGTACTGTAGTACTACTTGAAGCTCTGGGCCTGTACAGCAAAGTATGGTGTATGTCCAAAAAATGAGAGTCTGCACAAACCAAACCAATAAACTCAACCAATGTGCAAAAAAACTGAGCATAGAGTAGACCACAGTTAAAAAGTTTAATTCAAATCCACATGTACATGAAAACGGACCAAATGACTCTCATTACACATAAAACATGAACGCCCTCACATAAACCAAGCGTTTTTGTCTCTCTTAGCATAGACTTCATCAGATGACCAGTGTATTCGATACCACCTATTATTTATATAAAATCTCGTAATTAGTTAATTAGAAAGCCTATTAGAAATTGACTTTTCATTTAAAACCACCAATAATTTTGTAGCTTGAGAATATTAAATGATGGTATATGTCCACATTGCTTGCATCCACTGATTTGTGTGGTCCCTGTATTCATCACAGATTACATTTCTCAAGATTAAGGTTGTGTAAGTACTGACACCCAGTACTGCATAGTACACACTGAAAGCTTATCAGGGTTGTCATACCTTTGTGTCCTGTAATTATGTCTGATGTGTGTGTGGGTCTGTCTGTAACATGTCCGTTGACATATGTGTGGTAAAACATATAACTGCGTATCTATCAACATTCATAGTGTAGTACAGCGGCATGCGACCTATATTCCCAATTGTGCACATATTTTGGCCACGGGTTTGCCATTAACAAGTTGTGTGGTATAATAGTAATACATTTACTGGACCTTACACTGATTGTGATGGATGATATATTTCTTTACACATCAGCTTGATGTATATCTGCTGTGGCTAGGTGGTGCATCGTGTTGCATACAGTGTCTTATATAGTGATTTTATTTTGTTGCTGTGCAGAACATGGCTCATTAGATAGAGAGTGAGCAAGGCACTTTCAAGCAGTTGTGGGGTGAGCAGTGATAAGTGGCAGTTACAGTGTTTCACTCTCGGTTAGCTTATAGGTTGCTGTGATATCTGTACTGCATAATGTTAAATGTGCCATATGACTTGCTCAGACATATTTTTGTATTTATGTCTTCCAGGGATCATGGCCCATTGCAGGAACCCCAGTTACAGTAGTGTTGAAGATGATATCATTACTAGCAGTATGATTCAGCACTACTGTCTCATGTTCTCACGAACCAGCCAGGACCAGCAGGAACGTACTGCAATGTGGCAAGACGTTGTCTGCAGGGTCAATAAGGTAGGCCTGCATAACTGGACATATGAGCAGGTACGCCACCACTGCAGTGATCTTCTCAGACATGTCTGTCAGTGTGCTGCTGATGTGCATAGACAACAGCTTGCAACAGGAGGTGGTGTTAATATCCACCCCCCCCTCACCAGAGTGGAGGAGCTGCTCCTGAGCCTGGTAGCACATGCCCAACAACAACAGCAGCAGACATACACCATGATGGAGGTTGGAGCCACCCAGCAAGCACACATGGAGCATGCAGGTAACATGGCATATCTGTAGACTACTGTTATCTGTATTGGTAGATCATGCATATGTGAGATATGGAGTGTGTCATTCAAAGATGTGGAGCCTGTTGTTGTGCAATACTGATCATTTGGAACATAATCTGTAGCCCTGTGAATGTAAACTGTTGTTGTACTGTAAGATTGCAAAAACACAGTAGCAATGCCACAGTTGTGGCCACTGACAAACTGTCTCATCTCTATGTAGGTCCCTCTGGGGTGACATCAAGGCAGCGGACATATGCTGGTGAGTGTGTTCTACATTTATTATTGTAAATAAAAAGTGCATGTCATAGTTAAGGTGTAGGCCATGTACACATGTAACACATCTACCCATAATGCATGCTGTGCATGTTTGGTGTAAGAGCACGCACATCTCACTAATGTGATTAGCTGCCTCAAACACATGCAATACCCAGACCATCTCAAACAAATGTGGCTAGACTGTAGTGACCATTGAATAGGCACAGTTGATACTCAACATGCACATAACATACACATCTATGTCATACACAGAGCATTTTAACATGCTACACATAAAGGATTCCCAAACCCTCTGTAAAGACACACTCCAGTATCCAAAATCTCATCCACATATTACACATAATATACCTGAGGGGTAGAGGCCTATCATGGGGCATTTAAACATTCTGCAACACACTACACATTCATGTCAGGGAATGCTCCTTATTGGCCTCCTTACAAACTCATGTAACAACTGGTTGTGAAATGGTGAATTTAGCCAAGGTAGTACAATTCTGGCACAGCATGATTAGTGCTGGTTTGGGAAACATTTGTAGCCTTGAGTGACCACCTGATGCTTCATGATGATGGCCTAAGGTACTATATCCCATACAGTTATTGTAACCACAGTACTACACATAGCTTTCATTGTTATACACCTTAATGTGCATATGCACATTTAAACAGTATGCATACCAATCACCATTTGCACAACTGACATATATATGTCTTGTGATGCTACTGAGTGGCTAGGTCATACGACACACATTGGGTATGTGTAGTGTTTAAATATGCAGTTGTACTTGAGCATGCCATGTCATGGATGAGACTGGCATGTCCACAATATGATCTACACTCACCATAAGTACCGTACATTGGGTATGTGGCCGATAGATATTCCATCAATTATCCATGCACCACTGATGATGTTGTGTGAATACTCATCATGCATGTGCTAAAAATGTGTCCACAATTATTTGCTAAAGACACAGAGGCTGTAATCAGCATTGGATATCTATCTGACACACAGATACACATCCAGCAATGGTATGTACACCTGTGAGTTATGGTGCACAGTACATTACAGGGTTATGAATACCTGCACAGCAATGTTGTGTCCATGTATGCATTGTGTTCCAGGGGGAGGGCCATCACCTAACAACAAAACACATGCATCAAAGCCATGTATACTGTTAGTAACAAGGACTGACTACACTTGCACTGCATGCTGTTGAGCAACACATGTCCTGCATGCTGACATGTGATATGACTGTTTTGCTTGTGATACGGTACCCCACCATCACCTGCTATTGTGTATGTTCTGTGATTGCTGGTGTTGTGTGTGTCTGCTTTAGGGAGGAGTGCATTTTTGTGTGTGCGCATGTGCGCATGTGTGCATGTGGTTCAACACAGCAGGGAACCTGATGTCACTGAGACAGACAGTGATGATGAGGATAGGTGTGTTGAGTCACAGGCAGATTTGTCAGTGTCTGTTGTTGGGCCACCAATTGACAGTACACAAGTCTCCAACCCATTCATGCACACAGTCATACTGCCTGTACATCCATCATCACCATTGCCTTTAGCTGAGGGACAGTGTACAGTTGGCACTGGCCAGGACAGTGTGGTATCTATGGCACATGTATCAGGACACAGCAGCCATAGCCAGATGTCTGGAATGGTACCACATAGGCAGATGCCCAGGGGTTCTCATCAGAGCACTGCTGATCATCATGCCCCTGGCAGACGTGCCACACCTCTTTCTACCACACGCATGTTCCAGGCTGTCATGGAGGCACAGACATGAATGGAGCAGTACACCAGACAGGGGCTAAGGGCACAGAGGGCTCATTACACCTTTGTAAGTGACAGTATCCATGACCTAGCAGGTGCCATACGTAACTACACTGAGGTCATTGATAGATGTTGAGGTGAGACATTGGATGTCCTCCACAATGTTATGTCCATGTGTCAGGACAGTGTGGGACGGTTGAGACATCAACGTGGACGTATGCCAGCAACATCAGCAGCTGGTGGTCACCGTGGATGTCCAGCAAGTCACAGCCGATCCCATAGTGCCAGCAATGCTGGGGGGGCTGTCCATAGACCGTCCTAGCAGACCACATGCACGTGGCTTTGGCCAGTCCCAGCAGGGACCTGGATCCAGTGGACATAGGTCAACCTCTTTGGATAGTATCCAATCTGGATTAGTACCTGATACTGTCTGTAGCACCCCTGCCAGGCACAGGTTCCATATCTGTGGCCAGAGACGGTGATCTGTAAAGCCTGCCAGGTACAGTCTGTAGCTGTCTCACAAATCCCCGTATATGGCAGCCACATGGTGGAACTGTGTGCATGCAGACACACACACACACACACACACACACACACACACACACACATAAACCAGAAACCTAGGGCAAACACATACCCGCACACATTACATCAGCATTGGCCAATAACAGTACTCATGGCCCTCACACACATGTCAATTGTATGGCTCAGTGTATGCCTCTGGCAAACCAACAACACACCCTGTGCATATGATGAAACCTGTGCCACCTCCTGTCATCTGTAACATTGATGCAGGAACAGGCTAACATGGTGCTGATGCACAGGGTGACTTTAATAAAGTATAGCAATGGTTGGATGTTTAGCATGTTGTCAGCAGTAAAGTGTAATGATATCCTTGAAGGTATAGCTGAGCAGGCATGATGCATTAAAGCTGTAATTAGCAATGCTGTATTGTTTTCACCAGTGTTTATTCCAATTGTGTTTTGTTTGCCCATGTGCCACTTGGCTGATGTGTGTAGTTGTGTCAGCATGCATTATACAGTGGACAGTAAGGGTGGGGTGTGTGCAACACAGGTTTGCAGGTGTCCATTTGTGAACATGGTGGAGGTGCACTGTCTGCATGTACATGCATACTGGACACATGGGCAGGGTGACATGCCCTGTATTGGCCAGTGTTAACACTCCATAATTTCTACTGGTGGCCAGTATGCATTGTACTACACACATTTTGGAACTTGAGTACGCATGTGTGTGTATGACACGGGTTGACACTGTGCTGTGGGTGATGCTGTTGTTGCTATCTGTCATTGGTTTGCTTTACTAAGGTTAACACTGTCCCAGCTGCATAATCCTTTAGTAATGCACACTGTTCACCTACAGGGTTGCATGGACTGTGCTATCACAAACACAAGAAATTCTCACTTATACGGTAAAAGTGCATTAGTCTCATGGACCCCTGCCGTAAACTAAATATATAATAGAAGGTGTGAAGTTGTACCAAAAAAGAGTTACATACCAAGAAGGGATAACCTCTCTGGTCAGTATCATTGGGAAAATACAATCCCTCAATAAACATACAAGGCAAGCTTCAAAATACAAAATGGCAAGGATTCCAAAGACAACACTAAAGCTTTCTTTAGTGTTGTGTATAATCTACAGGGGAAATCTCAGATCGAGTCACAGTTAATGTAAATGGTCACAAAGTACACTTATCTGACTGACATTACCAATTTCTTGTCAGACAGTTTGAATGCAGATTTCTTCACCCTGTCGTTACACAAGGGCCACATTTCCAGACCTGAAGAATGTAAAACCTGATGATTCACACACACTCTAGTTAAAACATCTCTTTACCAAAGTCCAAACCACAGTGGCAATGGTACTGGACAGTGTCCCTGGCTGTGTCATACACAAGCTGACATATAAAGTCACCACTCACCTAAACACTCTGTCCAGATGCAGCCTCTATACAGGTTACATACTTGTGGAAGACACATGGTAATGGTGTTCACAGTCCACAAGGTTTGAGCTACAATGTCTTCTTCTTCTCCTTTCAGATGCTCCCATTAGGGGTCGCCACAATAGATCATCTGTTTCCATTTCTTTCTGCCCTCTGCATCTTGTGCTGTCACACCATCCACCTGCATGTCCTCTCTCACCACAGCCATAAACCTCATCTTAGGCAATCCTCTTTTCCTGTTACCTGGCGGCTTCATCCATTTCACAATATGCTCTGCATCCCTCCTCAGCACATGTACAAACTAACTTAATCCTGCCTATCTGGCTTGGTCTACTAACCTTCAAACCTGGGCTGACCCACTAATATGCTTATTCCTAAAACTGTCCACCCTCATCACACCCAGTGCAAATGTTAACATAAATTGATTAAGGGTAGAACTACAACAGATCCTGGAAACTCTCACCCTATAAGACAGCCAAATGTTATCGGGAAGGCTATGGAGCACAGCATTATGGAACTCATTAACAGAGACATTATGAACCTGCAAACACTGCACCATACCCGCTTAGGTTCTCTAAAGCCCAGATCATGGCTCATAACCTAGTAGACTTCATGCCAGTTAACAAGGCTATAGGTGAGGGAGGGGAGGTCCACACAGCCAAGCTTTAGCTCACCAGCAATTCATACCCATCCCACATTCTGGTATTATACATAACCTCAACAGACTGACCATAAACGATTGTTAGATGATGGATTGACGACTGACGCACAGATGTAGGACACACAGTAACATTTGCAGCCTCCATGTACAATTCTATGCCAGTAACAAGTGGTATTCACCTGCACTCAGTCCTGGGACCACTCCTGTTTGGCATATAGCTTTCTTAGGTACAAGCAAACACAGTATTGATATGTCTGGCCACGTTTGATGAAAATGCTTACTGTGGGCTATACTTTATTCTCCAGATGACACACACATCCTCCAAAAGGGTATCACAGAGACAGATACCTGGTGTCAAACTCATGCTGTAAAGCTATAAGCCAAAGAAAGCATAGTTATCCACTTTTAGAAAACAAAGTATCCCCAGAGTACAACATAGGTAGTAGCCCCCAAAATGTGGAACAGGTACTAATGTATACATAGAGCCATGTGTTTAGTCATCTCTCCTTTGATAATCACATTACCAAAGGGTTTTGGAAATCCCTCTGTGGAGCACATAAGCAATAAAGGGTTTGCATGCAGATCCACAGAGGTTATTGCACACCTATAATGATTAGTCATCTTTGCCAGACTTTGCTTGCTTTGGAACAGGATTCAAATATACCTCAAGCATAAATCCTCACTCACACTCTTCAATAGAAACCATGATGAGTGGATGTGAAACAGAAGACGTAGCCCAGGGATCACGGCAGTGGCTAAGAAGGTCACTAGCATACAGAAGTGAACTAAGGTCTGGAAAGTGCCAGCACGCTCTGGCAAAGATAACAGATGCATTCATGAAGAAAGCAGAGTACCCACCTATGAAATAATTGAGGTCACATGTATGTATATGGCTTTGCCCCACAGCTACCTTATATGTGTAATGCACATACAGTTGTCATTGTGATATGTCATACACTAAAAAAATCAAAACCCACTCCACATTGACCAACGGTGTCACACACTCTCACACACCTGGAACACACACACACACAGTCAGCAAGTGTGAGATTCAAACTCCTTCCTATGTACATTATGATACTACAGCAGTACGCATTTACACGACATGCTATACACATTACTGGGATTTCTACTTTCCACAGGTATATTTGTAGGATGGTGACATCATCAGACTTGACAGAGATGAGTATATCACTTTTAAGGGGTGTGAGTAGTCTCCAAAAAGGTTGCTCTCTCCCCAGGGAGAGACAGACACACACCACACACAGTTGGCAAGTACGGGGTTCTTAATCCAAACTAAGTACGCCTTTACACTTCAGCAAGCAATATGGAGTTACAGGGTGCAATACAGACATTACTTGCTGACATAGGTACATAGGTTGGTACTAGGCTATCGGCCCTAGGAACTATGCAAGCCTAGCCATAACAATTCCCCGGATATTTCTTCCCATAATATTTACTTCTCTGGACCACTGTCTAGCAGGGTGACTGACATGATCCCCGGGGTGAATTTCCTATCTCCCATCCAATCATCAAGGTTCCTTTTGAAGATGGCCAATGAGGCACTCTGCTTGACATGTATGGGCAGTCTATTCCAGAGTATGGGGAGTCTCTGGGTCAGGAACCTCTCCCTCCAGCATGTTTTGTTCATTGTGATGACAAGGTTTAGATCCCTGGAGCGTGTGGCTCTGAGGGATTGGGATTTCTTTAAGTGGAGCATGTCCAACAGCTCTGGGTTTGACATGGCCTTGTATGTTAAGCAGAGATCGTCTCTGAGTAGACGATATGCCACAGAGTATAGCTGGAGTTTTTTTAAACGGTCAGCATATGGCATCTGCTTTAGGCCTGTGATTCTTTTAGTGAGGTATTTCTGTGGCCTTTCCAGCTGTTGAAGATGTCTTGTGAGGTACATACCAAATGGGGCATTATACTCTATAATGGGTCTAATGAGGGATGAGTACAGTGGGACAATGACCTCCTTTTTTCTGGATGAAAAGCCCTTAGTGATGAGGTGTGCCACATAGAAGGATTTCCTGACTGTTGTGGCGATGTGGTTATTGAAAGTGAGACCACTGTCCACCTGTGTCCCCAAGTCTCTCATCACACTTTCGATGTTTAGGGTCCTGCCACCTATGTGGTAATTCATGGGTACATGTTTTTTCCAAAGGGAATAACTATACATTTCTTGGCATTAAGCTTGAGCCCATGGCTCTGACACCAGGCATCTGTTTCTGTAAGGCCCTTTTGTAGAATATCCACATCATTTGGGGATTCAATAATGGCTCCCAGTTTGCAGTCATCTGTGAACTTTGTTAGCCAGAGTCCGTTAGTGTTGGTCTGTACTTCAGAGAAGTAGATGCCAAACAAGAGTGGTCCCAGGAATGAACCCTGAGGTACTTCACTTGTCACTTGTCTGGAGCTGGATTTGGAGTCGGCTACTTTTATAGTCTGGGTTCTGTCAGTAAGCTAGTTGGCAACCCATCGAGTGACGTAGGGATTTATGCCCAGCTTAGTAATTTTTCTATGATTCCAGAGTGGGGGATAGTGTCGAAGGCCTTGGCAAGGTCCAGATAGGCTGTGTGGACCACCTTACCCTTGTCTACAGCTCTGGAGACTGATTCGAAGAAGTCAATCAGATTCAGGAGACAAGATCGGCCCTTCACAAACCCAAACTGGGTGGGGTCCAGTGTTTGAAGGTTGCCAATGTCTTTGTTTATAAGTTCCATGATAATGCATTCCATGCCCTTGCAGATCAGGCTTGTCAGACTGATGGGACGGTAGTTCCCGGGATCCAAGGTGGATCCTCCCTTGTGGAGTGGGATAACTGTAGCTGTGCGCCACTCAGTGGGCACAAAGCCTGAGGTGAGGCTATGATTAGACATGACACTTAGGTGAGGTGCCAGTTCATTTTATAGTTCATGTAGTACACAGCCTGGGATGTCATCTGGTCCCATGAATGCTGTATTCTTAGCTTTGGAGAGTGCGGTTTCTACCTGTGTGGCCGTGATTACCGGAATTTGGCAATCTTTTGTTACTGAGATGGGCCCTTTAGGGGGTGAGAGGGGGGTGAAGTTGGCACTAAATCGATCTGCCAGGATATTGGCAATATCCTTGGGATTAGTATATTTAATGCCATTATGTTGTAGCTCAGAGCAGATCTGAGCATTGCCATTTAGATTCTTGACATAAGTATAGAATGCCTTGTGGTTGTCTTTGGAATCTTTGGCAATTTTATTTTCGTAACTAGCTTTTGAGGATTTTATGAAGGATCTCAGCTTCTTACTGAGGCTGGTGTGGGAGTTTTTTGCATCCTGGGATTTTCCTCTTTTCTGCAACAGTTTCTTCCTTCTGTTGTATAGTTTGGTTATAGCAGGGGACCACCAGATTGGCTTCCTTTTTTTGGAGAAGAGCATCTTGGTTCTATTTGGGATAGCACGATTCATGCACGAGTGGATGTGCTCATACAGTGCCTTAGTGTAGGATTCTGCAGTCGAACTTCCAGATCCCGTCTGCGTGGGTGTCATGAAGTTTGTCACTTCTGACTTCAGTAGCATGAAGTTGGCTTTGGAGAAGTTTTTTTAAAGAGGTTTCCTTACTGGGGGGTGGGGTGGGATGTGGATGTCAAGGGTGATTTGCTTATGGTCGGACCTTACCAATGAGGGGGTGACCACTGGTGTGGAGCATCTATCTCCCATGTTGGTAATGACCAGGTCTAGGATATTGGAGCCTCTGGTGGGACAATGGATTAGTTGATCCAGGGCATTGGAATTTATGAATTCCAAGAACCGTTGGGAAAAGGAGTTGGTACCCGAGTAGTTTTCCCAGTTAATGGCAGGGTAGTTGAAATCACTTAGTATTAGGGTGTTTGGTTGTATCTTAATATTTTCCAGTATGTTTAGAAAGGTGTAGTGAGAATCTTGGGGCATGGTGGGGGATCTGTAGCAAGCTACAATTTGGATTGCAGTCTTACCTAGTGTTAGTTGCACCTGGAGAATTGCAGATGCATTGTGTTGGGCAACTAGCTTGGAGGTGTGAATATCCTTGGTGAATATGGACACTCCTCCACCTTTAGTGTTTCAGTCTTGGTTTTGTGGCTGAAACGTGTGGTAAGAATTGTAGCCTGGTATTGCAGGGGTGCTCTCTGGAACCTTGAACTAGGTCTCAGTTACTGCACAGATATCAATGTTCTCCATTTTTAGGAGTGCCTTGAGAGAGTGCATTTTGAGGTTTAGACTTCTAGCATTGAGTAGCATTACTTTCAGATTTTGCATGCTTATATCTGTTACGGTGGTGGTTTTATCTTTTGAACCTTGCCTAAAAAAGGCACTATAGGGGTGGCAAGAGCTTTAGTCAGTAACCTGAATCCCAGGAGTGACAGGTGCAGACCATCTCTGGCAAAGCATTGTGGTTTGTCGATCATGTCTTCCCAGGCAGACAAATACTGGATCCCCTTTGAATGACACCAAAATCTTAGCCAATTGTTGGTCAGTTATTTTGTTCTTATACTGTGGTATCATTCTGGGCAAAGGCAGGATGCTACTCAGGGCTAGGGTCATACCTGCCTGGGTCACATGATCCAAGAGCTCTTCCATGTCTCTTTTTATGTAGTCCAGTGAGGTATGTCTCAAGTCATTCACTCCAGCATGGACAATGACAGAGTCATATTTGTACTTGTTGTGGAGTGACTTGAGTGCATGTGTTATGTGGCGGATCCTGGCACTCAACAGGCAGCTGACTGTAATTTTCTCCTTGTTCAGCCTGGTGAGTGGGAAATCAGTGTGCCTGACTATAGAGATACAGTTTGCCCAAAGGTTTTTTTCACATTTGCTAACCTCAGCAGGCTTATCATACTAGGTGTATTGTGAGTGTATTGTATGCATAGGCCATGACCATATCATATATGGGTTGATGCACCACATGCTGGAACACACAGGGTCAAACCGGTGGCTAAGCTCTGTCAACCCAATACTGGACAATACAGTCAGGAGGAGTAGGGTCATACAACCACAGCACCAACTGTCTCACATAGACCTACAATATAAGCACCAGCAAAACACACACATAAATACAAATTACCATACTCGGAGAATACAAATATCAATCTGAAAAAGAGAGAGTGTCCTGCTAAGTAGACAAGCAAGCAACATGCACCTCCAAGCACACACCAGAAAACACATAATACACCAAAGCAGTGTGCCTCACAACAGGCCCTAAGGCAAAACAACATACCCAATACACTACACTCAGCAATTAGACTACAGGAATAATCCAAACACCAAAATGACTTTACTAGCTTAATGAAGCGCTTTTCGTCACCTCCAATGGGGTAACTTCTTCAGATTACATTCTCACAAAAAACAAGATCATTATATAATACAGCAAAGAGTCACATGATCAATCTGCAAGGTGCATTGATTCATAGGTTGTAGTATCAGTTAAATAAAAAAGTACTTGTTAATAAAATTCATAAAAATACCATTTACATCACTCATATAACAGTGCCTATTTAAACATAAACAGTAGAAACACATGGTCACAATGATTAAACTTATTTATACTAATTCTGAGCTTGCTAAAATTATAGTTTTGATAAAATTATACAGTTCTTGTAATACTCAAACTAAAGTTAAATCTGTTACTATATAAAATTCAAGTTGAGTATTATATGTATAAAATTTTTAGAGGACTATAATTACTATCTTTTCAAACTTTTTAGTTTCAGGAGACATGAAATGTTACAATGGTCGTTCAATCCTGGTTCAATAAAGGCATTAAGCCTTATTTGCCATCCTAATTCACATTCTTCCAATAATAAATTCAACTAGTGATTTAAATGGTATTTTTATGAATTTTATTAACAAGTACTTTTTTATTTAACTGGTACTACAACCTGTGAATCAATGCACCTTGCAGATTGATCATGTGACTCTTTGCTTATATAATGATCTTGTTTTTTTGTGAGAATGTAATCTGAAGAAGTTACCCCATTGGAGGTGACGAAAAGTGCTTCATTAAACTAGTAAAGTCATTTTGGTGTTTGGATTATTCCTGTAGTCTAATTGCTGAGTTTCGTCTAAGTTTTTACTGAAGTTTGTTTGATACCCAACACACTAGTAATAGGTGACTTCATAGTCAAGCACACAGATGTTCCACTCACTCGGCTGGACATGGGGAAGGTTACTGTCAGGTGCTATGATCCACCTCGTAACACAAGCACTTACATCACTCCAAAACAGGTACATATATGACGTGTTCTTTGTACATGTCAGTGTGAATAATCTGAGACATACCTCCCAGGACAACATGGTAAGAGATATATAGTAGCTCTATGATCATGTAGCCCAGGCTGGTATGACCCTGACCTTGAGTAGCATCTTACTTTCACCTACATGATACTGCAATATAACAGAAAGACGATAAACTTCAACAATTAGCTGAGCTTCTGGTGTTATTCAAAGAGGATCCAGTTTCTGTCTGCCTGTGATGACATGATAGGCAAGCCTCGTTGCTTCACTACAGATGGTTTGTACCTGTTTCCCCTATGCTTCTGAATACTGGCCAAGGCTCTTGCTGTCCCCATATTATCTTTTTTAGGCAAGGCTCAAAGGTTCATAGGTAGGTACTAGGCTATCGGCCCTGGGGCCTATACAAGCCCAGCCAAAAAGGTACCCTGGCTTTTGCCACCCAAGAAATTTATTTTTTCTGTGCCACTGTCGAGCAGAGACACAGAAGTGATCCCCAGGGTGAATTTCCTATTTCCCATCCAGTCATCAAGATTTTTCTTGAAGAGTGCTAATGAGGAGCTTTGTTTGATATAGATATGTAGTTTATTCCGGAGTATGGGAAGTCTCTGGGACAGGAATCTATCTCTCCGGCATGTTCTGTTTGTTGTGGTGACAAGGTTTAGGTCCCTAGATCATGTAGGTTCATAGGTAGGTACTAGGCTATCTGCCCAAGGGCATTTATAAGCCTAGCCAGAATGTGTTGGCTTTCCCCTCCCTTTTAAATTAGTTTCCTGGGCCTCTGTCTAGCAGGGCCACTGAAGTGATCCCAAGGGTAAATTTACGATTTCCCACCCACTCAAGATTCCTATTGATGACAGTCAGCGAGGGGCTCTGCCTAACATAAACTGGGATTCTATTCCAGAGTGAGGGAAGTCTCTGGGACAGGAATCTATCCCTCCAGCATGTCCTGTTTATTGCTGTGCTGAGGTTTAATTCACTGGAGTGTGTGGCTCTAAGAGATATGTTTTTTTTGAGGTAGAGCATGTCCATTAATTTGGACATGGCCTTATACATCAGGCATAGATCACCTCTTAGCAGGCAGTAATCAACCGAGTAGAGCTGGAGTTTCTTTAGTCGAGCTGCATAGGGCATCTATTTGAGGCCCATGATCCTCTTGGTGAGGTACTTCTGTGGTCTTTCCAGCTGTTGCATGTGCCGATTAAGGTACATACCAAATGGGGCATTGTACTCTATTATGGGCCTAATGAATGATGAGTAGAGGGGCACAATGACCTCTCTTGATCTAGAGGTGAACCCTTTCGTGATTAGGTGGGCTACATAGAAGGAATTTCTAACCACTTTGGCACTGTGATTATCAAAGAGAGGTTGCTATCTACCTGTGTCCCCAGGTCCCTAATTACATTTTCCGTACCTAGTGGATTACCACCTATGTGGTAATCCATGGGCACTTTGTTTTTTCCAACAGGGATGACTATGCATTTTTTGGCATTCAGCTCGAGGCCATGGTTTTGACACCAGGTATCTGTCTCTGTAAGACCCTTCTGGAGGATGTCTGTGTCAGCCGGAGAGTCAATTATGGCCCACAGTTTGCAGTCATCTGCAAACTTGGTCAGCCATAGTCCTCCCATGCTTGCCTGTACCTCAGAGAAGTATATACCAAACAGGAGGGGTCCCAGGACTGAGACCTGTGGGATGCCACTTGTGACTGGTTTATAGTCGGACATGGCTCCCGTAACTCTGACCATGTGTGTTCTATCCATGAGCCAGTTGGCCACCCATCTTGTGACATAGGGGTTAATGTTCAAGCTGGTAAGCTTGTCTATGATGCCAGAGTGGGGAATGGTGTTGAAGGCCTTAGCAAGGTCCAGGTTGGCTGTGTAGACTACCTTCCCTTAATCTATGGCCTTGGTAACTGTTTCAAAGAAGTCAACTAGGTTTAGGAGGCAGCATCTGCCTTTAACAAAGCCGAATTGGGTAGGGTCCAGTGTCTGGAGGTTCCCAATGTCTCTGTTTATGAGTTCCATGATAATTTGCTCCATAGCTTTGCAGACCAGGCTGGTCAGGCTTATAGGGCAATAGTTCCCAGGTTCTGTTGTGGCACCACCTTTGTGGAGCGGGATGACTGCTGCTGTACGCCATTCTTTGGGTACATAGCCTGTGGTAAGGCTGAGTCTGAACAGTGAATTTAGGTGAGGGTTTAGTTCCTTTTCGAGCTCATGTAAGACGCAGCCTGGGACACCATCCGGTCCCATTGATGCTGTGTTCTTAGCTTTGGAGAGGGCTGTTTTTACCTGCATGTCCGTGATGTCTGGGGCTCTGCATTTTTCTGGGATAGACACGGGCCCTTTTGGGGGTGAGGGGGGGGTGAAGTTTGCACTGAACTTCTCTGCCAGGATGTTGGCAATGTCAGTTAGTTCAGTGTATTTTTTGCCATTTTGCAGTAGCTCAGAGCATATCTGAGAGTTGCCACCTAAAGTTTTGATATAGCTAAAGAAGGCTTTGTGGTTATCTTTAGATTCCTTGGCAATTTTTCTTTTGGAACTGAGCTTGGATGATTTTATGAGCGATTGTAGTTTCTTGCTAATATTGATCAGTGATGCCTTTCCTTTTTGGAATTTTGCTCTATCATGTAGTAGTTTCCTCCTTCTGTTGTATAGCTTATTTATGGCCGGGGACCACCAGACTAGTTTCCTCTTTTTGGAGGAGTGAGTCTTGATTTTACTTCAGATGGCTCGATCCATGCATCCCTGTAGATGCTCATAGAATGCACTTGTAAAGGATTCTGTGGCTTGGATAGCATTATCCTTTAGCAAGGGGGCTTTGAAACTTTCCACTTCAGTCTTGAGAAGTGTGAAGTTTGCTTTTGAAAAGTTTTTCACAGTGGTTTCCTTGACTGAGGGTGGGGTCGGGATGTGGATGTCCAGTGTGATTAGTTTATGATCTGATCTTACCAGTGAGGGGTTTATCTCTGGTGTGGATCACTGATCCCCCAAGTTGGTGATGATCAGGTCCAGTATGTTGTCACCTCTAGTGGGCATGGTGACCAGCTGTTTCAGGGCATTTGAGTTTATAAACTCTAGGAAGCGTTGGGCAAAGGAGTTTGTACTTGAGTAATTCTCCCAGTCAATGTTTGGGTAGTTGAAATCTCCTAATATCATGGTTGTTTGGTAGGACCTTTAAATTTTCCAGTGTTCTCAGGAATGCTGAGTGAGGGTCCTGAGACAAGGTAGGTGATCTGTAGCAGGCTACGATCTGATAAGCAGCTTTGCCCACTGTTAGTTGCACTTGGATGGTCTCCAAGGCCTCGTGCTGTGCCACTAACCTGGAGGTGTGGGTATCCTTTATGAAAATGGATACGCCCCTCATTTTGTATTTCGGTCCAGGTTTTGGGGCCGAAGCTGGGAGGGATTGGGATTTCTTTAAGTGGAGCATGTCCAACAGCTCTGTGTTTGACATAGCTTTGTATGTTAGACAGAGATCACCTCTGAGTAGGCAATATGTGACAGAGTAAAGCTGGAGTGTTTTGAGACGGACTGTGTAGGGCATGAATTTGAGGCTGGTAATCCTCTTTGTGAGGTATTTCTGCGGCCTTTCCAGTTGTTGTAGATGTCTTGTGAGGTACATACCAAAAGGGGTGTTATACTCTATAATGGATCTAATGAGTGATGAGTAGAGGGGAACAATGACCTCTTTTCTTCTGCATGAGAAACCTTTTGTGATGAGGTGTGCCACGTAGAAGGATTTCTTGACTACTGTGGCGATTTGATTATCAAAGGAGAGACTACTGTCCACCTGTGTCCCAAGGTCTCTTATCACACTTTCGGTGTTAAGTATACTACCGCCTATGTTGTAGTTCATGGGTACAGAGTTTTTACCAAAGGGGATGACGATGCACTTTTTGGCATTGAGTTTGAGCTCGTGGCTTTGACACCAGGCATCTGTCTCAGTGAGGCCCTTTTGTAGGATGTCCACATCGTTAGTAGTTTCGATTATGGTTCCTAGTTTGCAGTCATCTGGGAACTTCATTAGCCAAAGACCTTCTGTGTTAGCCTGTACTTCAGGGAAGTAGATACCAAACAGGACAGGACACAGGACTGAACCCTGTGGTACTCCACTTGTCACTGGTCTGAAGCCGGATTTGGAGTCTGCTACTTTCACAGTGTGGGTTCTGTCAGTGAGCCAGTTGGCAAACCATCTTGTGACATAGGGATTTATACCTAGTTTAGTGAGTTTATCTATAATTCCAGAGTGGGGGATGGTGTCAAAAGCCTTGGCAAGATCTAGATAGGCTGTGTGAACCACCTTACCCTTGTCTATGGCTTTGGTAACTGCTTCAAAGAAGTCTATCAGGTTTAGGAGACATGATCTGCCTTTTACAAACCTGAACTGGTTGTGGTCCAGAGTTTGGAGATTACCAATGTCTTTGTTTATAAGTTCCATGATGATACGTTCCATGGCCTTGCAGACCAGGATCATCAGGCTAATGGGGCGCTAGTTCCCGGGGTCCATGGTGGCTCCCCCCTTGTGTAGTGGGATAACCATTGCTGAACACCATTCAGCAGGTACAAAGCCTGAGGTGAGGCTATGATTGAACATGGTACTTGTGTGTGGTGCCAGTTCATTCTGTAGTTCGTGTAGAACGCAGTCTGGGATGTTGACTGGTCCCATGGATGCTGTGTTCCTGGCTTTGGAGAGTGTGGTTTTTACCTGTGCAGCCATGATGACAGCAACTTTGCATTCTTCCAGTATAGAGATAGGCTCTTTCATGGGTGAGAGGGGGGTAAAGTTAGCACTGATCCTATCTGCCAGGATGTTGGCAATATCAGTTGGGTCTGTATATTTAGTGCCATTGTGCTGTAACTCAGAGCAGGTCTGAGCATTGCCATTGAGATTCTTGACATAGCTATAGAATGCTTTGTGGTTGCCTTTAGAATCAGTGGCGATTTTGTTTTCATAACTAGCTTTGGAGGATTTTATCAGGGATCACAGCTTCTTACTGAGCCTGACCAAGGAGCTTCTCCACTCATGGGATTTTACCCTCTTTTGCAACAGTTTCTTCCTTTTGTTGTACAGTTTGTTTATGGACAGGGGACCACCAGATTGGCTTCCTTTTTTTGGAGGATAGCGTCTTGGTTCTGTTTGGGATAGCACGATCCATGCACTCATGTAAGTGCTTATAAAGTGCAATTGTGTAGGATTCAGTAGCCGTAATTGTATTGTCCATCTGCATGGGTGTCCTGAAGTTCAACACTTCTGTCATAAGAAGCATGAAGTTGGCTTTAAAGAAATTTTTTAACATGGTTTCCTTAATGGGGGGTGGGGGCAGAATGTGGATATGTAGGGTAATTAGCTTATGGTCAGATCGGACCAATGAGGCGTTGACTTCAGGTGTGGAACACCGGTCACTCAGGACAAACCAAACCCCATAACCAACACAAATAACCACAAAGTGAGCCAAATGCTACTCATTGCCAGAAGTCTCAGCCTCCAAATGCACACACTCGAGGCACTTCTCAGTATGGAGAATATTGATATCTGTGCAGTAACAGAAACCTAGTTCAAGGCTCCAGACAGCATACCAGCACTACCAGGATACTACTCATTCCATACCTTCCAGCATCAGAACCTGGATCATAGCACATAGGGTGGGGATTTATCCATATTCATCAAGGATACCTACACCTCTCTACATTCTCTCTACAGGATATGTACCCATAGAATGTTGCACAGCAACGTTCTTCCCACTCCACAAGGGTGGGGCCACAAAAGACCCTTGGCATTCACGCTCTATGAGCCTGACGAGTCTGATCTGCAAGGCAATGGAGCCAATCATAATGGAAGTCAACAATAAAGACATTGGGAATCTTCACACAGTTGAGCACACCCAGTTTGGCTTCGTCAAATGCAGATCATGCCTCCTGAACTGGGTGGATTTGTTTGAGACAGTTACCCAGGCTACAGATAATTGAAATGAGCTCCACACAGCCTACCTATACCTCGCTAAGGCCTTTGACACCATTCCCCAGTCAGGTATCATAGATGAGCTCACCAACCTGGGCATTAATCCATACATAACAAGATGGATTGCAAACTGGCTCACAGATAGATCCCACAAATTAAGAGTTGCTGGCTACATGTCAGACTCTACACCGGTAACAACTGGTGTCCCCCAGGGTTCAGTCCTGGGGTCCCTCCTGTTTGGTATAGACTTTTCAAAAGTACATGCCAACACAGGAGGGTTGTGGTTGACTAATTTTGCTGGGAACTGTAAAATGTTTGCCATAATAGATTCCCCGGATGACACAAATATTCTCCAGAAGGGACTCTATGAGACAGATGTGTGGTGATAGAATCATGGCCTCAAGCTCAATGTGAAAGAATGCATAGTAATCCCCTTTGGTGAAAACAAAGTACCCACAAACTACCACATAGGTATTATCCCCTAAAAACTGACAAGGTAATAAGGGATCTGGGGACAAGAGTAGATAGTCATCTTTCCTTTGACAACCATGTTGCCAAAGTGATTAGGAAATTCTATGTGGCCCACCTAATCAACAAAGGGTTTGCATCAGGATCAAAAGAGGTAGTGGTGGCCCTCCACTCTTAAGTCATCAGACCCATCATTGAGTACAATGCACCATTTTGGATGTACTCGACTAAGCATATCCAGCAGCTGTAGAGACCACAGAGGTACCTCACCAAGAGGATTACTGGCCTCAAACAGTTGTGTTATGCAACACAACTGGTAAAACTAAATGTGTTCTCCGTTGCATACCGCCTACTCAGAGGCACACTCTGCCTAACATACAGAGCCATGTCCAACACATAACTGTTGAACATGATCCATCTACGGATAACAAAATTGAGTTGCACTACACACTCCAGGGATATGAACCTCATCACAACAATGAATACAATATGCTGGTGGGATAGAGTACCATTCCAGACACTTGCCTTACTGTGGAACAGAGTCCCAATGTACATCAGACAGAGCCCCTTGCTGACACTCTTCAATAGGAACCTTGATGAGTGGATGGGAAACAGACAATTCACGCCAGGCATCACATCAGCAGCCCCACTAGAAAGGGGCTTAGGGTACTAACTATTAGAACTAGGGCTTAGGAAACTACCCAGTGGGGTGGTGAAAGCTGCACAACTTCCCTAGGCTAATATATGCCTTCGTGAAGATAGTCTACTACATACCTATGAACCTATGTGACAGGTACATGTCTACAGATAGTAGATGTGTACTTCATTGTACAGTCATGTTGTACAGCAGGCACATGGACCACATACACTGTAATGCTTATAGATACTGGTGGCTGTTATGTACAGTGGGTGAGATGTGCACCTCATGTCTTTTGTGCCATTGGGATGTGTGCTGGGTGGGACAGTCCTGGATGGCTCCCTGTCATGGTCACCCTCTTACACACATCTCTGCCCATCCATCTTTGGCTTATTATACTGTGTTCCCCCTACATATATATATATATATATATATAGGTAGGTAATAAGCTATCTGCCTGAAGGCATATATTAGTATGGCCAGAGTGTGCAGCTATCACCACACATGGGGTTAGTTCCCTAGGCCTCTGTGTAGTAGAGCTGATGAAGTGATCCATGGTGTGATGGTTCAGTTTCACATACACTCATCAAGGCTCCTCTGGAAGAGTGTCAGTGAGGGACTCAGCTTAATGTAGGTTGGGAGCCTGTTCCAAAGCAAGGGAAGTCTGTGAGTTAGTAATGTATCCCTCAAACATGTTCTATTTATTGTTGTGATGATGATATCCCTAGAGTATGTGGCACAGTGAGCTTGGGTTTACTTCAGATAGAGCATGTACATCAGTTCTGCATTGGACATGGACCTGTCTGTTGGGCAGAGATCGCCTGAGTAGACAGTATGCAACAGAGTACAGATTGAGTTAACTTCAGTCTTGTTGCATGGGGCAACTGTTTGAGGCCAGTAATCCTCTTGTTGAGGTACTTTAGTGGTCTTTCCAGCTGCTGAAAGTGCCTAGTCAGATTCATCGCAAGTCTGCCGTGATACTCTCTGATGGGTCTGATGACTGATGAGTAGAGGGAGCCTCCTTTGATCTACATGCAAAGACATTGGCAATTTGTGGGAACACATAGCATGATTTTCTAACCACTTTGTGAATGTGTTTCTGGAAGTAGAGATGACTATCCACATGTGTCCATAGATCTCTTCTTATTACCTCCATATTTAGAGTGTTGGCACCTATGTGGTATTTGTATGACTGTAGCTCGAGGCCATAATTTTGACACCACATCTGTCTGACTGAGACCCTTTTGAAGGATGTCTCTGTTGTCCCAAACATTGATTATGACAACCATTTTGCAGTCATCCACAAACTTTGCTAACCATAGCCCTCGTGTGTTTGACTGTATTTCTGAAAAGTATACACCAGACAGGAGTGGTCCCAGGACTGAGCCATGGGGGACAGCAGTTGTTACCAGCTTACAGTCCAACAGGGAGACCACAATTCTTACCTTGTGGGATCTATCTGTTCCCCAATTGGCAATCCATGAGATGACATACGTGTTTATGCACAGATTGTTGATTTTGTGGATACGACATGTGTGTGGGATGTTGGAAAAGGGCTTTTCAAGGTCTATGTAGGCCATGTGTAGCTCATTTCATTGATGTATGTCCTTGGTGACTGCCTTGAAAACTGTCTAGTAGGTTTAGGAACCATGATCTGCCCCTGACCAAACCAAAATGGGTAGGGTTGGGTGTTTGTAGGCTCCCAATAGCTCTGTTTATGAGTTCCATAATGATGGACTCCATGGCCTTGCAGCTCAGGCTTAATAGGCTTATAAGACAATAGTTCCCATGGTCTGTTGTGCACCAACACTTGTGGAGTGTGCCAAACGGTGCTGTAACCCATTCAACAGTTTCATATCCTGTACAGAGGGTGAGTCTTAACAGACTGTTCAGGTGCAGGGTCTGTTTGTTTTGGAGTTCACATATGACACAGCCAGGGAAACCATGTCATCCCATAGACGCCATGTTTTTAGGTTTGGATAGAGCTGTTTAACCATTGTATATGTGATTTCTGGGTTTTCACAATCTCCAGGTATGGTAATGGGCCCTTTTGTCAGTGAGAGGGGGGTAAATATGTATGAACCTGTCTGACAAGATGTTGGCAATGTCAGTCATGTACATGTATTCATTTACACTTTGCACTGACTCAGAACATATATGAGTTTACATTGATATTTATGACATAGCGAAAGAAAGCTTCATGGTTCTCAATGGACTCTTTGGCAATATTTTTGCCAGAACATGGCTTGGATAATGTTAGGAGTGCTCATTGTTTCTTGATGATACTGATCGGAGATTTATTGATCTTCTTTGGATTTTCACTTTCTTTGAACAACTTAAATACTTGTAATACATAGTTTGATTATGACAGGGGTCCAATATATTATATGGGTCTGTTTTCATATCACTGTTTGCGCAAGGCAGGATTGGTGAATAGTGACAAGTGCCTGGGGTAAGAACTGCAACTGCCAGATATGTGTGGCCCACTGCTGTACTCAGACATGGTGTAAGAACTGCAACTGCCAGATATGTTTGGCCCACTGCTATATTCAGACATGGTCTAAGTGTGTGAGCATGCCCAGTATGACCTTTCAGTATGTTGTTGACTGACATTTGCTTCGTTTGTGTGTGAGCATGCCCAGTATGACCTTTCAGTATGTTGCTGACTGAAATTTGCTAAATTTGTTTAAGTGTGTGAGCATGCCCACTATGGGCATATATACTATATGTGTGTGAAAAATCAAGTTGGTTTTTACTTCAGGGCTCACCTTTGTGTTGTACATCGACAGGAAGCACTCTGTGCCTGCAGGGCATCCATGAGTCAATTTGCATAGACTTATCAACATTTCTACATACAAGGGGGACAGCTATTATTTGTACATTTCTACCCGGGGGGGCACACCTGATTGTTACTGTGGGTGTACATAGGATGAGGGGTACACCTTACACTTATACACATTTGCTAGACCTGCACTGCTATGTCAGGTACTTCATTTCAGTCTGTACTGTTGCCTAGCATACTGGCTTGAGTTATACCACTGTACTACAGACATTAGCTTCCAATTACACGCATATTAGCTTGTGACTTCATAGCCTACCCAACCCACATCACACTGCCTGGCCTGTTGTTATCTGTCTGCATAGGCCTGGGGGAAGGTTACTCATATGCCTCTTCAGATGGCATGATACAGCATTTGTTTGTGTTTGCGTCTGTCTACAATTGTCCTGCTGGCTGTGACTGTTAGGTATGTGACCCCTCCCCCCCAACTGGTATGTGTGAGTGACTTAAGTTGTGTCTGTGCCAGTGAAATGCTGTCATGGCTTAGTGGTTCAGTACTGTGACTATAGTGCACAGTATCCTGAGTTTGAGCCCTGTCACTGCTTTTAATTTTCCTGCTGGGAAGACCTGACTGGTTAAGGAACAGTAAAGCAGGTGTGAGCGTGTTTACCCGACTTTGCTCGACTTTGCCCGACTTTGCCCAACATTGCCCAACGTTGCGCTACACGCAATTGGAATTAAACATGCTCAGTACTGGTAAAATATGCTTAGCAGTGCTTTATATTGCTTAAAATAGGGCACTCATGCCTCAGGTGGTGCTGCAGGGCTGCCTGTGTTGGATGCACATAGTACACTCCCTATACATGTTTGAAAACAGGTAGTGTCAAGTTAGGCATCCCTTTTACTGTATGTGCGAGTCAGAGAGAGGTGTAAGTTCCAGGGTTCCTACTGAGTCAGTGTATGTGCTATGCATTGCCTCTTTGCCAAGGCCAGGGCATACTGGGCATGCCTCCTTCTGCCTACTGGGGCAGGCTCAGGTTGTTCCTCCTCTGAGTCACGCTGTGCCTGTGCAGGCCTTGGCAATGGTGGGGGGCTGTTTGGCCCTGCCCCATGCTGTTCCTGCTGCAGCTGTTTCTGCAGGATCATATTGTGTAGTATGGCACACACCACAACAATTTGGGTACATGTAGTTGGTGAATACTGCAAGGCTCCACCAGATGTGTCCAGGAACCGGAAACATGACTTGAGCATCCCAAACACATGCTCAATTATGTTTCTTGTTTGTGCGTGTGCCTCATTATGGATTTCTTGTTCAGGTGTGTGTGCATTTCTGATGGGTGTCAGCCACAGCTCTAGTGCGTATCCAGCATCCCCCACTAGGTGACCATCAGGGATGTCCCCATTGGCAAATCTCTGGTACAGCTGCGTCAGATGCCAGATGTGGTAATTGTGATAGCTTCCAGGGCAGCCAGCACACATATTCATTATTATGCCCTGGGCATCGTACACAACCTGGCAGTTGATGGAGGGGAAGCCCTTGCGGTTGATGTAGACCCTACCCCGCTCACCGGGTGGTGCTTTGATGCATATGTGCGTGCAGTCTGTTGCACCCACTAAATCAGGGTATTCTGCTATTTGGTGGAAAAGACACATATTGCTGGCCAATGCCTCACGGGAATTGGGGAAATATACGTGGTCACCAACATGTGCTGACATGGCATCCAGGAACTGGTGGAGTACCCTGGATGCTGATGCCTGTGAAATCCCCATCATATCACCAGTTGGTCTTTGGAATGTACCTGTAGCTAGTATTCTTATGCCAACACATACCTTGGTGTCCACTGGGATGGGTTCCCCTCTGTTGGTTCTGTGTGTGAGGCGTGGCCGGCACAGCTCAACAATTTGCTGTAGGAGGTCTCTGTCCACCCTATAGCGCTCCACTATCTCCAGCTCATGTAGCCCCTGGTAGGTTACCCTGGGTCTGTACACTCTTCTCCGTTTCTTCACTGTGGGTTGCTCAGCAGCATTCACAACATCACCACCCTCAGCACCTTGCACATGTTGGTTTATGATAGCAAGAGCAGCCCCTAACATTTTGTCTGACTTAAGCTTTTTAAGCTTTCCCTGTTTGTATACTGCAGTGTTGCAGAGTTCTTGGGATAAAACAGGGGGGAATGCTGTTTGCAGAGTTTAAAGTGCTTGGCTGGGCTGGGCTAGACTGCTGCCTGTGTAATTGGCTGATTCTGATATATTTCACCTGGCAGTTCTGCTAGTTCTCCTTGGTTAACTTCCTATTACTTCTTTTCCTTCCTTTTGCCTTTCTGTTTCCGCCTGGGGCAGAGCCGCGCAATCAAGCGCAAACATGCACACACGCGCGCACACAAGCACACACAAGCGCACACTCTGTGTGCATGTTTGCAAGAAATTTCTGATCTTTTAACAGTTTGCACCTTTGGTTTCAGGTTTTCAAATAGGACAACTGCAGGCATGCCTCTTGCAATCCTGAGCAACTCAGGGCAAACACAAGCCACTGTGCTCCAATTAGCTTACAGCCTTTCTGACACACCCCTTCATGATGTCACCTATATTCTACTCTACTGCTCACCTACTCCTACTCTTACACTCTTGGGACATGGCTCACATGCTGGGGAAAATTGGGATTCACTATCCTTATCCTTATTTGCATAGGGTTGCCTAATAATGCATGGTTACATCTCTCACACTGAGCTTCCCCCCCTTAACAACCAGTACTCAGTGGCCATGTTGTCTTCAGCCTGCCATTCACCTGCATGGCAGAATAAGCTTTTTAGTGAAAATGCCTATTTTTGGTTATTTTTAAATTATTTTCTTGTTTTTTAAAGCGCCGCACGTTTGCGTGGTGATGCGCTATGCTTAAACATCGGAGATCGGGAAAAAAAGTTAGATTTTTATATTTTTAAACATTTATAAATGCCAATGACCTTATATTTGGCCATTGGCATGCTTCCTCAACTGTATGCATCCTTTATTTGGAGCTGTCATAGCTCCGTTTAGCTATTTGCAGAACGGTACTCCGTTACCAACGGAGTACATTTCTGCAGATAGCACTAATCTTCCACAGACAGGTTAGTGTTTCCTGGATTGCAAATGTACCTCATTTGCATAGCTTTCAGCAGCAAATAAGGTAATTTGCATACCATGACGTTGTCCGTGCAAGAGTAGCTTTAGCAGCTCTCGTGCATGCCCCTGCCGGCTGTTCCTGGATCACACGGCAGACATATTGCCTGTTTGACATCTTACACTACTCTACAACTCCGTGCAAGCTTTTGTAAATCTGGCCCAGTGTGTGTGTGTGTGTGTGTGTGTGTGTGTGTGTGTGTGTGTGTGTGTGTGTGTGTGTGGAGTCTTCATGTGCAGGGAACAGTTACTTTTTCCTTTAAAGAGGAAATTAGGTTCTTTTCAACTACCTTTTTGGAGGGTTTATTTTTAAGTGGGTAATTTATTTAGGGATTGTGTATATGTCTACATTTTGCATGAGCAGTGTCAGAATTTATGTTTTCAGTAAGTAGCATAAATATGAAAAGCTTATGAGAAATTTAGTAGCACTGATGATACATCATAGACGAAGAAGTGCGGATAAACAAGAAATATTTGCAGAGTGTACCAGATATGTGCTTTTATTCAATATACTACTATATTGTGTTCTGTTTTTGGATCTTGAATTATTACAACTACAATATTAGATTTACGCATTGTGAACATCTTGCTACATCATAGCTTGCTTTGTCAAAGGCACTGTATTTTGATGTGAGATTGCAAGATCTGATAAGAGGGAAAAGTTGAGTTCATTTCTTTTACATATTTCCATTTTCTTTGAGTATGCAACCTCAAAGGTATAGAAACTGGGACTATTGGGGCAGAGCTGTTATGGCAGGGGAGATGAAGAGCACAGCTCTGCTGCAAAAATTATTTATTGTTTTGATCTATTTTTATGGCAGTTTTGTAGGATATAAGTTATGTTGCTATTTGATGTTGACAGGGATTGACATACAGTCATCATTTTTGAGGGTGTTGCTGCATAATTAGCTGCATAGTTAAGCAGACATATATTAGTAAATTAATAGTCCTGGCAGGCATTTGTCTGGCACAAGTAGGGCAGCACTGCAGATATCAGATTGACCACTCTAGGTGTGTACATCAATGTGGCATCTTTATTCATAATATAAATGGGGAAGAAGTGAATTAGGTAGCATAAGTAGCAAACAGCAAGCCGAAGGAACACATACAAGGGAACCATAAGGTGGGAAAGGTGGGGGGAGTACAGGTAATTTTGAAGGAAAGAGCCCCCTTTTCATAAAGTTAAGAATGATGAGTGGGTACTTTTGACAAACAGGAGACCCATGTATATATATATATGTGTATATATATATATATATATATATATATATATATATATATATATATATACATACACACACACACACACACATATATATATATATATATATATATATATCTACGTGTGTGTATGTATATATATATATATATATATATATATATATATATATATATATATATATATATATATATATATAAATAAACTGGTAGAGTGGCAGTCGTTAAATCAAGTTGAATCAATTTAATATCAACATGCTTCTGAATATGCTCCAACATTATTCCCTGGATCATAGGAGTTTAAAAACAGTGCACCCCCCACTAATTATTTATTCTAATCCAAAGATTGTACAAACCTCGAGAAAAGTGCATGTCACCTGTGTATGTGTGTCTGTTTGTATTCTACCTTATGCTGTATTCATACTTTATAGTATCTTCTACTGTATGCATCCTCCTTTGAGTGCAGATGTTATGGATAAGTAAATGTACGTGTTTTATGTCATGTATGTTTTTCTTCTAGTGCCCAGGTTGTGGCTGAAAAAAGTCATTAGATCAAATCAATTCAATTCAACTTTATAGCCATATCTACTCGAGACAGCGTCACAAAATACAGTGAAATTCTTATTCTGCAAATCCCCCAGCAAAATATAGAAACAACAATTAACAAGAAGAAGTAATCTAAGATAACAAATAGACAATAATATAAGTACCAATATCAGTAAATATATACAACTGTGCAAAACAGCACATTTATGTGAAAAAAGCTTGTTTCCCCTAAATGTGAACCTACCTGCAATACTGGAGGGAGAGGTAGTATGTTAGTTGTATTTAACAGTCTTAATAGCTTAAGGTATAAAACTGTCTTTCAGCCTGGTTGTTCTGGCCACCATGCTCTTATAACACCTCCCTGATGGTAGCAGCATAAACAGTTTGTGTTGTAGATGGGTAGTGTCCATGATAATGTTTTGAGCCCTCCTAAAAACTCTTTTGGTGTAGATGTCCTCCAATGCTGGGAGTGTTACTCCAATGATGTTTTGCACAGTTTTTATTACTCACTGCAAAGCCTTGTGATCCCATATTGTACTATTCCCGAACCATACTGTAATAGAGTGGGAGAGAATGCCCTCAACTCTATATCTGTAGAAGTTGCGGAGGATGGTGTTGGGCATGCCAAACTTCCTCAACTTTCTCAGAAAATACAGTCGCTGCCAGCTTTTTCATACCAGGTTTGTGATATTATGATTCCAGGCAAGGTCCTCAGAGATGTTAATACTGAGGAATTTGATTGTAGCCACTCTTTCCACCTCAGACTCACCAATATATAATGGTAAGTGATGCCCTCTATTTCTCTATGTATCAGTGATGATCTCCTTCATTTTGCTGGTATTAAGACACAGATTACTGTTCCAACAACACTTCACAAGGTTCTCCACTTCCCTCCTATATGCTAACCCCCCCCCCAGAGATCAGACCAATGATTGTTGTATCATCCACAAATTTGACAATACTGGTGTCATGTTGAGAAGCAGCACAATCATAAGTGAAGAGGGTGTACAGCATTGGACTCAGCACACAGCCTTGTGGAGTTCCTGTATTTATTATTATTGTTTTAGAGATATTATTCCCCAGCCTGACTGACTGTGGTCTGCCTGTTAAAAAAATCCAAGACCCAACTGCAAAGAGTCGGTGACAAACCCAGTATGGTCAGCTTATTAATGAGCTTCATTGTTATCACCATATTGTCCAAAATATAATCAATAAACAGCAATCCGGCATAATAGTCCTTATTCTCCAAATGAGGAAGAACTGTATGCAATGTTGTTCTGACTGCATCCTCTGTCGACTAATTTGGCCTGTATGCAAACTGCAGGGGATCCATTGTATCAGGTATAACTGACTGAATATGACTCGTAATGATTCTCTCAAAGCATTTCATTACTTTGGGAGTCAACGTAACTGGCTAGTAGTCATTCAGGCAGTTGGCTTTGCTCCTTTTTGGCAGTGGAATAATAGTGGTTGCCTTACAACAAGTAGGAATTGTAGCTCATGCAAGGGAGAGATTGACTATATCAGCCATAATATCAACAAGCATTGAAGCACATGTTTTCAGTGTTCTTCCAGCAATATTATCTGGACCGTCTGCTTCCGGGGATTTATCCTACTGAAGGACTTTGCCACATTTGCTTGTGATATTGTGGAAGGTGGTGGTGCCTCCTCTCTGCCCCTCTCCCTTATGGTGGTACCATTTGACTCAGTGTTTTGTACCTCAAACAGGGCATAAAATTCATTGAAATCGTCCAGTGAAAACTGGCTGTCAATAGTCATCCCTCTGTCTTTGTTTCTGTAGCCAATCATGTTTTCCAGGCCTTGCCACATACACCTTGTGTCAGCAGTTAAATAATAGCCTTCCAGCTTATGACTATAATTTTCCTTTGTTGCTCTGATAGCTCTGCATAAGTCTTATTTAGATTTTTTATACTCGCTGATATTGCCTGATGCATATATGCCTTGGAGCCGACATGAAGCACAGAGCGAACCTCTGAGTTAATCCATGGTTTATTATTTGGCTATATCCAGATGTCCTTTATGAGGCACAATGAGGTCAGTGCATGTGCTGATCATAATCCTAGTAAACCAAATGTGAAATATTATACACAGAGATTTTTATATCTCTCTACATACATAACTCAATCTGTCTATATATATATATATATATATATATATATATATATATATAGAGAGAGAGAGAGAGAGAGAGAACTATAACTATATCTGTCTATAGATAGATATAGCTATAGATATAGAAATATTGAGAGAGAAATTGTCAAAGTGTGGCATAAAGTTTAAAAGAAAGAAAGTTGCAGTGGCATACCAATAATAAAATAAACAAAGCAAAACTCTTACAAAAAGGAGCTTTAAATGTTTGTTGTCCACTTGGGAGGAAATATCTTGTTCTTCACTTAAAAATGTCATTTTGTAATATGGAATGGATGTACATTATTTCTCTAAAATTAAATATAATTCCATGAAAATCGATGTGATTTGCTCCTATGAAGCAATCATAACTGTAAGTAATAATTCCATATTTGTACTAATTTGCATTTACTTAGACACCAATCCCTGTTTATAATTCATAATTCACATTTTACATTTTTTATACACCCAGACTTTTGTTGATAGTTCTGATTTCTTGGATATGTTTATTAATATAGTTTGCCTCTCCTGTTTCATTCACATGCACTTTCTACCTTCTATTTGATGTCAAAAACAAGACTTCTATACTTGTAATTAAAGTCTAAGTGAATAAATACTCAGATTTGATCAACCAACTTGAACTTTAGTTCTCTCCTTCAGTCCCACACATAGTCATTCTGCTAATTCCAAAAGAACTGAAAATAGCTTTGACAACGCTGCATACATCAGATATGCATTCACCACACAATCTAACCTGTCAGGGGAGTCCTTGACTATAACTGAAATAGAACACTTGCAGAATATTATCAGTACTTTTACAAGACTGAAAGGGAAAAAAACTGCAAACTGGAAAAAAGTACAGTTGTGTAAGTAAACTTCCCATAACAGTAGATGTTCGAATGATAACTGCTGCAGTAGCCTTAGCTATAGGGGTTACAGCTTACTAAGGATATAACTGCTGGCCAGTGTCCAAAGCTTCAGGGCACCTTCCATGCTCCCAAACTGTGTAGCAACTTGACCTGAACAGACTAAAAAAAACAAAAACAAAAAAAACAAGAGGGATGGAGGGAGGTAGCAGATATTGCAGCAGTGATAATATGAACATCTAAAGTTGTGAAAAGTTTACTTAAGTAGCCTTCGCTATATGGGTAGATTACCCTAGCTTACATTTGGAAGGAGGAAGAAGAGTCCAGGAGCTCCATGAGAATATTCCTTGCAAAATCTGATCTTGATCTAAAGAAGGAATCATGCTTATAATGCTTTGTAAAAGTAGGTATAGAGGGCCAAGTTGCAGCTCCTAAAATAATTCTAGAATCCCACCCTTTCCAAAAAGCCATAGATGAAGCCAAGGCTCTGTCAGAGTGGGACTTGACCCTGACTGGTATAGTCTTGTTGTGAAGAGTATAACAAAAGGGAATAACATTAGACAACCAATTGAAAGTAGTCTGTTTTATACAGGTTATCGCTTCTTTTCATATTCCGGAACTGACAAACTCACAGGAACAAAAATGATAAAAAACGTCACCAAAGCTAACTACAGCCTACTAAGCAATGGTATAAAAAGCTTCATACCACCCACAATCACAGACATCAATGATCACTATGCAGAATTGTACACAAATGCCCTGTACAAACATTTAAGTGACTGTATAAAGTCTTCTGTACCTAACCAGATCAAAACTAGGTCTTCCCATTAAAACAAGCCACCATGGTGGACTTCAAGTATAAACAGATTATATAACAAGAGGAAGAAACTGTTGTCCAAAAACAAGAGGTATCACTCTGTAGAAGAAGAGTTCCCCCCTAAGTCTAAACAAGAAAATCAGAAATCTTGTAAAGTCTTATAAAGCAAATTATGGAACTAAAATCACATCCCTAGCCAAGGATAATCATAAGGCATTCTTTAACTACATTGGAAACAGGAACAGCAGAACACATGCATGTACAGCAATGTGCACGGCCTAACTAAAAGTATCTAAATCCAAAGAAACACATAGGCCAGCACTGGATTCTACCAAAAGAACTTTTAATACAAAAATCTATGGGCAAAGGTACCCATGTATGAATATACAAAAAAACTGACACCCTGATAAAGCATACCGGTCAAATAGTGCACCACACAATTATCCAATAACAATTGTCCATTGAGTCCTGGAGAAGATAGGCCACCCAATGTGATTATCCACATTTTTTCTTTGTAATCCAAAAGGGAATGTAAATTTTTGGAGAAGTGTTTGGTTTATATATTCTATCTATCACTGTAAATCTAAACCTCACAGAGGGATGTAAAACCTGATGTTTATATAAAGCATTTGTATTTCTATGACATTTAATGTCACTCATATGCTCTGATATTCTGAGTTTAAATGGGCGAGAAGTTTGCCCAACATAAAAGGCAGGGCAAGTACAGTTAACCAAACAAATCACCCAATCGCTACTACAATTTCCAAAAACATTTATATCATATACTTTAGGACAATTGAAGGGCATGAATGAACTTTGTTTAGGGACCATACTGCAAAATCTGAAGTGTCCACATGGAAAACTACCCATTACTGGGCCACCTAATAAGGTAGTTTGCAAACGTTTATGCACCATCTTGCCCTTTTTGTAATGGTTAAACCAGCCTCCCAAGTTTTTTCCTTTTCTGTATCCAAACCTGCATCTAGAAGGCAAAACTGAGATAGTCTCTCTTCCATGTATAAAATATCCCAATGTTTGTGTATAATCTCTTGTAACTGTCTGATATTGCCCCCAAATTCCATGATAAATCTACATTGGGAGTCAGATCTGGAACTTTTGTCTTTATACAAAAGAGTTTGTTGTCTATTAGTTTCATGAACCTTCTTCATGGCTCTATCAACGTCATATTTCTTATAACCTCAATCATAAAATCTGCGGGCCATATCACCTATTTGAACATTATAACTTTCCGCAGTAGAGCATATTCTTTTTAGTCACTACATCTAAAGTCTGAAAGGGAATGCACAGCAATGTGCTGAACTGTTTGAAGATGGGATCACTCATACTACACTGGAAGACATTGCCAACCAGCTAGTTGAGAGATTCAACGCAAACTTCACCCCCTATCCCCCACTTACCATATCCCAAGGCATAACTGACACCAGCCCTCTGCCTAGTATCTTTAGAGAACAGGTAATTTCTGTGCTCGCCAAAGCCAAAAACACTGCCTCAATGGGACTAGATAATATCTCAGGTTGTTTACTAAACAATCTAAAACAAGACTTAGTGGACCCACTTGGCATTCTCTTTAATCATAGCTTGAGAAATGGCTATGTTCCTGCAGAATGGAGAACTGCAACAGTAATCCCCCTGCACAAAGGGTGGTCATCAACTGACCCTGGGAACTACAAACTCATCTGCAAGGGCATGGAAAGAATTATCATGGATTTATCAACAATGATATAGGAGACCTCCAAATGTTGGACCCAACCCAGTTTGGCTTCATTAAAGGTAGATCATGCTTACTAATTCTGGTATACTTATTTGAGACTATCACCAAAGCCATGGACAAAGGTAAGACAGTGCACATGGCCTATCTCAACCTTGCCAAGGCTTTTGACACAATTTTCCACTATGGCATCACTGAGAAAGATGGGAATTAACCCTTATATTACTAGATGGGCAGCCAATTGGCTCACTGACAGAACATACTCTGTCAAAATTGGTGACTTCACCTCCACCAGTAGACCCATCACCAGTGGAGTACCAAGGGGTCTGTGCTGATCCCTTTACTGTTTGGCATCTATTTATCAGACATTCAGGCCAAAGTAGATGGCCTTTGGCTCATCAAGTTCACTGATGATTGCAAACTGGGAGCAATCACCGAGAACCCCAACAATGTCAACATATTACAAGAAGGGCTAACACAAGCAAATGACTGGTGCCAAAGCCACGGCCTAAAACTAAATCCAAAAAAAATGCATTATTATTCCCTTTGGCAAAATGGAATTCCCTACAGATCACAATACTGACAGCAACCCCTGAGTGCCAACCCAATGGTGTGAGACTTGGGAACACTGGTTGATAGCAATCTGAACTTTGACCACCAAGTCTCTACAGTGGTAAGGAAAGCTTTCTACATAGTACACCTCATAAACAAGGGCTTAGTACCTCACCAGACACCTGCAGCAGCTGGAAAGACCTCAGATGTTTCTCGCTAAGAAAATACAGGGACTCCAAACCATGACCTATGTGGATAGGCTGAAAGCCTTGTCACTTTACTCTGTATCTTATAGGCTGCTGAGAGGTGACTTGTGCCTGGCCTATAGGGCAATCTCCAACCCTAACCTAATGGAAATACTGCTCATCCACAAGCTAAATGTCTCAAGAGTCACTCACTCTAGGGATATCACCCTAGCTTGTGACATTAATAGATCATGCTGGAGAGACAGATATGTCTCCCAGAGACTGCCACGTCTCTGGAATAGACTCCCTATCCACGTAAAACAGAGCTTCTCACTGACCCTATTCAAACACAATGCAGATAATTGGATGGGAGACTGCAAATTTGCCCCTGGGGTGGCACCCATGTCCCTCATGGACAGGGGTAGCCAGTGTTGATCATAGACCTGCTCTGTTCATTCAATTTTTCTGTGAACTACCCAAAAAAGAACAAATGGGGATACTTGGGATTAACATGGATAGGCCTGTAAAAACTCTAGGGCCGCTAGTCTAGAAACCTCCTATGAACAAGAAATGAACTAATCTGAATATTTACAAGATTTAGTTCTTTCAATATAGTACATGAGTTGTCTATGGACATCCAAGGGCTGGAGTATCCTTTTTTCCCTCATTTTTGGGTTCAGAAAAGAAAACGAGAAGATGGATAGTTTGTCTTAAAATGAATCTGGATACTGCATTAGGCATAAAAGAAGGATTAGTTCTCAAAGAAACCCTGTCCTTGTTGAAAATGAGATACAATTGACTCACCATAAGAGCCTGCAACTCAGATACCCTTCTTGCACAGGTCAGAGCAATCAGTAAAACTGTTTTCCATGTTAAGCACCTCAAATCAGACAGGTCAGCTGGTTCTAATGGAGCAAGTGTTAACTTCTCTAACACAAAACTGAGATCCCAAGGAGGAGCCACTGGTTTTTCTGGAGGCCTCTTATGCATTTCAAAAACATTCTGACATGAGAGTTTATTGAAAGAGGAGGCTCAATGGACAGACATCCTGAACTGGCCAATAAACGATCCTTGAAAGAGGAATAAGAAAGGCCATAGGTTAGTACCTTACACAAATATTGAAAAATCAGAGAACAACTAGCTCTGAAATAGGTTCTGGTTATGTTGCTGGCACCAACTAGAAAACATTTTCCATTTGCTAACATATGATTTTCCAGTACTGGTCTTTCTTGCTGCATGCCCACAGTAAACAGATGCCTAAAAGGAATTAAGGCCATATTATCCAAGCAGTCAGCTGAAGTTGAGTGATGTTGGGGTGCATAAAACACACATGTCCTTGTGTGAGAAGATCCAATCTGTGAAGAAGTTTGTGCTAACTGCTCCAGTCATTTCCAAAACTAGGGAGAACCATGGTTGCCTGGGCCAGAAGGGAGTCACAACAATGATCTTTGGGTTTTCCTTCTGAATCTTCAGAAGTACCCTGGACATTAGTGGAAAGGGTGAAAAAGCATACAGAAACATTACTGTCCAAGGAAAAGAAAAGGCATCTGTCTTCCAGGCCTTATTGCATAGAGTCTTTGAACAGAATCTTGCCAGTTGATTGTTCAGAGAGAAGATAAAGGGATCTACTTGAAGAACTCCCCACAGATGGAACAAATCTTGGAAGACCCCCTGATCTGGTTTTTATAAATGAGGTTCTGCTATGGTTCTGCTCAGCTTGTTTGCCATACAGTTTTGCTCTGATGGATGCCTATAGAATGAGACTGTGCTGTGATGCTATATTCCAGTCTAGCATGGCTAGTCTGCAAAGGGGTTTATGACATGGTTCCTCACTGCTTGTTGACTTGTAGACTGTGAAATTGTCTGTAACCACTTGAATAGGTCCCAGGAACCAAAGATGGTTCACTAGTGAGTAGAGTACCTTGCTCAGGACAAGCATCTCCATGATATGTGTTTGCTTCAGTTCTTAATGTCCCACACACCCTGCACTTTTATCCCTTCTGAAACTGCTCCCCAGCAAAGTTTGAGATGCCTGCGGTGACTGACTCCTTTGGAGCAGACAGGGAGAAGTGGACCTGTATTTAAGGATATCTGCTGTCTGCACCAAATGACTTCTCTTCTGACAAACTCCAGTACTGGGATTTGAAAAGACAAAGGGAGTTGGTGCTGGGGCCAAAAAGATTTCAGATACCACTGTATCTTTCTCATGTGGAGTCTTCTCAGAAGTATCATGAGAATCATAGATGCCATGAGACCCAAATTCCTTAGGTACTGCCTTGCAGTGACTGAAGTCTGGGTGCATACCTCTCAACCTCCTAGAACAAAAAATCTGGACAAAGCCTAAAATGATGGGGGGGGGGGAGGGACAAATAAGGACAGATTTTAAATATCGCTCTTACAAACTTAGATGGTTGATAGAATAATAGGTTTTGCATTAGCATGAATTTTCTGAAGGATTTGGAGTCTTAAACTCAAATGGTTGACTTAAATTCTCAGGTATTTGCCAGGAAGGTACAGAATTTAGGAGGAACACACCAAATATATGAGGCAAAAATCTGGACATTCTGCAAAAATCTGCACAGTTGAGAAATATATTGATATATTGATCTAATTTTCCCTGTGGAAGAAAAGTCCTATGAACTGCAGGGACTTACTGACATCCCAGGAGCAGAATCCTGTATGAAGGAGTCAATAAACACTTGTGAATGTTCTATTGGAATTCCATCTTATGTAAGAGATCTCACACCCAAGAGAGAGATTCCTGACAATTTGAAAAAGACTCTGCAAATATAAACAAGCTGTCTAAAGTAACAGGAGCTAGACACTTTGTGAACACTCTTGGTGCAGTGGATAGTCCAGAGGGTAAGGCAGAATACTGATAATGTAATCTAGATGCACAAACCCTTAAGAAATGTCTGATGTCTGGGATTTCCAAGATGGCTGCACACTGATAAACAACCTAACTTCAGTTTGAAAAAAGAAAAAGATAGACAAACCTGAAAGAAAATCAACTTGAAAAGGTGAAGAGAAAACAATGACCTGGAAGAATCCTGCAGCTGTTCACGAATAAGCAATTCAAGCTCCAGCTTTGGTGCAAGATATGGCTTCCAGTAATCTTAGGGAAAAATAAGTCAAATGTGCTCAGAACTGATTAAAATAAATGGAACACTGAAGGAGTATATCAACTAAAATAACAAAAGGCTAGATAAATGGAAGAAGTTTTAAAGAGCTATTCAGATGAGCTGATGAAACTGCAAAAATCAGAGATTGTAATGAAGGGAAGGCTGGCTGAGTACAAGACTACTTAAGAAGAAATGTTCCAAAAATAGTAGAAGTAGAGGACAGAACACATAGGGTAAATCTGAGGTTTTCTGCTGTACCAGAGAAACTGGAAGGACCAGACCATATTAATTTTATGAAGTAGAAATACGCAACTGGACTGGCATTCCACAGTAGGAACTGTTAATTGAAAGGGCATACCATGTGCATGCTCCAAACCTGGCTATGGAAAGCAGCCAAAATCTGTATTAGTAAAGATACAAACCAACCAGCAGAAAGAGTTGATCTGACAAAACTGTGGCAAAAGGGCAAAGTATTAAAAGTTGGAGTCAGCAGAGTGTTTGTGGAAAATTATTATTCACTGTACACCAGGTAAAAGAGAAACAAATTTATTTCAGCAATCAGGGAATGGCGAGAGGTAGGTGTGAGATTTAAGCTGCTGTTACAGCTGTCTTCAGAATGTTTATTCCCGAAGGATCAAAGTCATTTTTGATGCAGAACAGGTCAAGGAGGAAATACAAAAGTCTGTTCAACAAAAAGTGAGCCATCAAGCAGAATGGGGCCCTGCTTCTCATTATTTTGATAATAAAGGACACTGAGAGACTTTGCCAGTGAAACCTTTTTCATTGTTCCAAAGGAAAATGCTTGAGAGACACAGAAAAGCACAGGAGCTGATTGGAAGAATCGTGAGTAGCTTGGAATTGAACCAGAGTCTGGAGTTGGGAGATGGAGTTAAATATGAAGAGGACCAGCAACAAGAAAATTAGTTAATAAATTTAAGACTGTAAAGCATCAGTTACATTTGTGAAATACAGCTGTATGACAAAAAGTGGAAACAGTGGACATTTGTTGATTTTGTTAAACTTGCGGGTAACTAAAAGGCATTTGCCTCATTTCCTGTCATTAATGTTTGGAAGGACACTGCGGTGATGAGAAAAAGGAAGGAAAAGTTAACTGTAAGTAATATAATGCCTGTTCTTAATACTATTTCTGTGAAGGTTTTCATGATATAAAATGCATGTTTTATAGTAAAACATTTTAGTTGTTTTTGTATGTGATAAAGATACCAAATTAAACAGATGCCTTTTTTCTTTCTTTCTTTTTAGAATGTAGGCATTACAATGCAGAGAAAAAAGGCTAGACACAAGCATGTTTAAGGCTGTTAAGAATAGCATATTAAGCCTGAAGTCTTTGGCTGCTGAGGTACAGGATGGGGTGTTAAAGTATACAGATCATAATATATGTAAAGCTGATATGTTTTCTCTTATTTTTGCATAGGTGAGTGTTTATACTAAGATCCTTGGCTTAATCTAAACACAAGTTTAAGTGGAAACAAGTAAATAAGTAAACACTGAATATAATAAAATATATCCCTTTAGCAATAAATGTTCAGCTTGTCTTCAGATGCTTGCAGCTGAGGACTATATTTTTTTCCTTTTATGTTTCCATGGACACAAGCTGATTATAGGGCAATAAAAAGCCCAAATACTGGTTTCTCCAAGGCTAAAAGTTAATGTTTTCTGAAAGCATGCAAGCTGTGTTTCACATCTGGGAGAAGGATGTAGACAAAAAAAGAAGAGACACCAATAACACGCATCTTAGCATGGATAACCTCAACTTTAGGTAAATTAAGGCCTCTGTTTGCAGGTATCTGTTTGAGACAATTGTTCCTATTAGAAGGGTCGTATGTCTTTATTTGAAAATGTACATAGTTTTGTGTGTTTGTAATATGCTAACAGGTTATGGGGTATTCAGAGGGTTTTCATTTAAACTAAAAGTTGTATAAAATGTGACATAGGTTTCAATGTTAGTGACAAGAAAAACTGTATAAAGGATCAACCTGCCAAACATTACTGGGTACATGTATCACAAAAGCTGGAAATAGACATTTAAAAAAGCTGACATATATAATGGGTGGGAATAATGACTTCTCATTATAATGGCAACACTTTCCATATTATCTTAGAATGCGAATGGCCTCACAGGTATAGACAAAAATAAATAATATTTAATTATATTAAGGGATACAGAGTGCAAATAGAAATGGTACAGGCAACACATTTGGAAAAAAATGAGCATTAGAATTTGCTAAAGAAAGGATTTCAGGATGGATATTCAGCAGAGTATCAGGGACAAAGGAAAAGAGGAGTACTTATATTAATTGCCAGAGGAGCTCCGATAGTGACAGAAGAAAGGAAAAAAAAAGATAATGATGGCAGATTTGTGATAATAAGGGGCTACTGGAAAGGGAGGAGGATTACTCTGGCATGAATTTATATTCCACCTAAAATGGAGCTTAAACATTTTTGGGAGAAATGATCAGCTTTCTTCAAGGAGCATTACTTATAGCTGGGGACTAGAATTTGCTTTGCAGTTATGGGAATGTACATGGGGGGTGGGACTAGAAGGGAAAATATAATAAAAGGGTAGATTTCTGAAGAAATATATGAAAATATTTTGTACAGAAGACAAGAACTGAGTAGTAGGAACTAAGAGGATTTACATATTATTCTGGATTAGGCAGAAAAAAATGTTATGTACTCACTGTAACGTTCTGTCTGTGTTGTCCATTTTCATTCTTCTTCAGCTAAAGGGTTCAGATCTGAGAATCGGACCTGACTTAGCTGCTTCTATCAGATCATCAGATCCTAGAATTCTCGGGCTACTCTCTTGACCCATAATGCCCTGCCAACCTAACATACCTCAGATTGAGTTTGCTGCCCCTAGATATAAAGGGACAACCTATTAAAGAAATAACCAAACATAGAAAGGAAAAGGGAAGCTGAAGCTCAAACAAAAAACAAAGGTTCCTATACAACTCTTAGATCTCTCCGGAATCAAAAGGAGGGGTAAGTAGGCAGGAGGTTGAGGAAGAATGAAAATGGACAACACAGATGGAACATTATGGTGAATATATAACTTTTTTATCTGATGTTGTCATTTTCATTCATTCCTCAACTGATGGAACAGAGTCCCCAGCTACTAAAACCTTGGGAGGCCCTTATGAAAGGATATTCTGGAGCACTGCTGAGTCAAATGCCACTATATTCCTATAAATTAAAATCCAACTTATAATGAACAATGAAAGTGTGGGGATTAGCCCAAGTAGCAGCTGCAGAAATATAATCTAAAGAGGCTCCGGACCAAAAGGCTGAAGAAACCACTACAGACCTCATGGAATGAGCTCTAGGTGATTTAGGTAAATATAATCCTAATTTATCATAGATGCTGGTTTACCTAACTTGGTAGAACAAAAGGAAACAAATAACTGGTTACACTTCTTAAAGTCTTTGGTTCTATGAAAGTAAAAATCAAGTTATCTATGTACATTCAAAACGTGTAACATATCCTCCCCTTTGCTTGAAAAGCTGGGAAAGAAAACTGGGGGATTAATGATCTGATTTATATTTGACTCAGAAGCTACCTTAGGTAAAAAAGATGGGTTTGTTTGCAGACACCCTGTCTTTGTGAAAAATCAGATAAACAGACTTTGAGGATAGAACCTGGAATTTGGATACTCATCTAGCTGATGTAATAGCCACAAGAAAAATGGTTTTCCAGGAAAAAAGTATGAGGTCTGCTTTGACTGAAGGTTCAAAGGGTGATTGAGTTAAGGCCCGGAGCATTATATTTAAATCCCAAGGATGATTAGAATCTTTTAACGGAGGTCTAAGCAAAAAAGCTCCCCTGAGAAAGATCTTGCATAGTTTAGAAGAAGCTAAAGAAGAGTTATTTTTGCTCAGATTAAAATTAGAAATGTCAGTCAACTGAACTCTAATAGTTGAGAAACTAGCTCCTTCATTAAAGACTGAAGCTAAGAAACTCAAGGATCACTGGCACCGGTGCTCAAAAAGGGCCCAGATCTTTGCAAAAGGCCCAAAAGACAAATATCTTCTATTTCCTTTTATGAATCTTTCTAGTGGAAGCCTTATGGAAAGACAACAAAATGTGATGGACTGGGAAGGACAGCCTGGGCTGCCTAGCAATCAGTGGAACTGGAGAAACCATGTGGTCAACTTGAGGCCTGTAATTTCCAGATAAGTCATGCCTGTCAGGTAAGACAGGAGGTCTGGAGTTGCATCGAGAACCCAGGGTAGATGTAGAAAATAAGGCCAGAGGAATGGGAACCATATCTGATGAGGCCAAAAGGGTGCAATGAGGATAACTTTGCTCTTCAACTGAACTGCTTTCTCTAGAGACTTGGGAATTAGTGGCAAGGGTGGAAATGCATAAAGGAGATTGGAGGGCCAATTGTGAACTACAGCATCTTTCAAAGACCCCCCCTGATGGAGGGATAAGAACAAAAAACCTGCTGAACTTGTTGATTGGAGAGGCAAACAGATTGCAGCATGGCTGGCCCCACTGACAGAAAATTCTCTCAGCCACATTGACATTGAGAGACCACTCATGAGGCATCAGAATGGACCTGCTTAGTTTGTCTGCTATCACAATTGTTTTCCCCTGGAATGTGCATTGCTATTAGAAAATGATTGGAAGAGATCACCCATTGCCATACTCTCATAGCTTCTTGACAAAGAGGGTACGATTTGGTTCCCCCTTGTTTGTTGATGTACCAGACTACTGACATATTGTCCATCTGTAATGCAATTGTCCCAGATGGGAGAATGCCTTGAAATGCCTGCAGGCTAGAAAGACAGCTCTCATCTCCAGGACATTGATATGCATCTTGGCCTCTTTAGGGTACCACATGCTTGAACTGTCCCCCACCCGGGTTGGGAGGTGTCTGTAGTCACTGTGGCCTTGGAAAGGGGAAGAACAAAGGAATGGCCTTTGCAGATCTGGTTTGAATGATTCCATCATAGAATATATCTCTTGCAAGCTTGAGTGATTTAGACTGGCTGGAATAATGGCTGTTGAAGAATGGACTACTAAGTCGATAGAGTCCATTGAAGGATTCTCATATGGAACCTGGCCAACAGAGCAAAAGTGATAGCTACTGCCATGGAATCCAAAGGCAGCAATATCAATCGGGCAGGAAGAGAAGAATTCTGGATTACTTTCTTGACTTGGGAATGCAGTGTGTTTATTCAAGTGGAGGGAAGAGAGGCTATCTGATTAACTGTGTCTAAATGATCACTGTTGAACTCCAGACTCTGTGTTGAGATGAGATGAGACATGTTGTAACTGACAGTTATTCCTAGATGAGAAGACAATTGAAGCAAATAGTCCCTTACTTGTAATAGCTGATGCCTGGTTGGGGCAGTAAGAACCCAGTCATCTAGAAATAGAAACATCCAGAATCTCAGCAGTCTCAAGTGAGTTACTACCACTGTTATGCATCTGGTGAACACCCAGGGGGCAGTGGTGAGACCAAAGGGCAGTGCTATGAACTGGTAATGACTGGCTCCCAGCCAGAAGCGTAGATATCTCCTACAGTACCTGTTCATTTTGATGTGATAGTTTGCAGCCTGAAGATCTACGGAGTACATCCAATCATCTTTTTGCAGCAGAGGCAAAATAGAGTGAATGGTGACCATCCAAAACTTCTTATATTCAACAAACTGGTTTAATTTGCTGAAATCCAGAATTGGTCTCAAAGTCCCCTGTATTTTTTGGCACCAAGAAGAATCGTGAATAAGTTCTGGACTCTCTCTGGTCTGAGGGGATCTCTTGGATCACTCTTTTTTCTAGCAGCTTTCTTATTTCTAGAGATGCTGCATCCCTTTGACTGGATGGAAAATCAGAGACTTTCTTCATAACTGTGTGTGTGGGGGGGGGGGGGTAGGGAAAATGGTATGGTATAACTTCTGGATTTGATCCTCTGCACCCAGGAATCTTTTTTAAAAGTAGAAATAAGAAGGAAAAAAAAAACTACCAGCAATGACAAAAAGGGTGCTCAGAAGAGTACAAAGAAATACCAACAATGGTACTGAGAGAAGTACCAAACAAAGATAGCTGAAGAAAGAAAAAATGTAATCTAATTAACTAAATTATGGGAGGGAGGATGAAGAAATGCACTAGATAAAATGTAACTAACTCGCAACCCTTGAAAGATGTAAATTTCCAAAGAACACTCAGTAATCACTCGAGAGCTAAAGAATCTGCATCTGATACCTAATGGCAGCAAACAAGATCTAAGGTATGTTAGGCTGGCAGGGCATTATGGATGAAGGGAGGAACTTGAGAGTTCTAGGATCCGAATGCATCAGCTGAGGAATGAATGAAAATGACATCAGAGATTACATTTCACACGAACACATACATTTAATTGAAAAATCTGACAAATCCAATAATTATTTCAGATCATGCATCAATTATTCCTAGGATGAAAAATGCACAGTAATGAAGTAAAGATGAGACACCGGTGCTTCCCCACCTACCTTTTAAAAAGACAGGAATTTAAGGAATGGGAAGATAGAAAGCACTCTAGAAGTTATAGCTAGTGAGTATGTTAAAATGAGAGTGGAGTTTATAAACAGAATACAAAGAAAAGGAAGAAAAAGAGAGATGACTTGTTTAGAGGGGGTGACAGAGATTAAAGTAATACAGAATAAAAAGAATCTCACAGAACAAGTACAGGTGCAATTGCAGAATGCTAAAGAGAAAATAAGGGAGTACCTGGATTTTATCCATGAGTTTAGAAAGGTTGCAACTGTTTTTAGTAATAACTCCTGAGCCCAAAACCTTTGACACAATGACTTAGGCAACAGAGAGTAGAGAGGGTTATTACCAAACTTAGAGAGCCTATAACAAGAAAAATAACCAGAGATCCTGTAGAGGTATTAGAGATATTTTGGAAATTTTATGAAAATTTGTATAAAGCAGAGAAATGAGGAAATAAAAAAAAAACACAAATGGAAATATTTATTGAAGTCTTAAATATGCCAAGGCTAGAGGTAGATGAGGCTCCACAATTAACAGTTAAGATAGAGAAGATGAGATAGAAATGATGATGTATAACCAATCTGCAGGAAATTCTCCAGGAATAGATGGTATTCCAGTGGAAATTTGGAAGCTAGGAGAAAAGAAATTGGTAGAGATCTAGAATATTTTAAGTGTTTTAAAAGAAAGGAAAACACCAACATCCTGGAAAAAAAAGCTGTGTTGGCTGTATTACCTAAAAGATGGTAAAGTCTCATCAGATCCCACTTCATATAGGCTCATTTCAATTTTAAGCCATGATTATAAAGTGTTTATATCTATAATGGCAAACAGAATGGCAGAGGTGTTGCTAAAATTGATAGATATGGATCAATGTGGCTATATGGAAGGGAGAAAACATTTCACAACATTAATAGAACAATGATGATCCAGAAGGAAGAAGAATTTAAGAAAATACAGCTGTTGTTGATGGTTCTTGATGTAGAGAAAGCATTTGGCAGAGTAAGCTAGGATTTTCTTGGTGGGTCTTGATGCAGGTAAAGTATTTGTCAGAGTAAGCTAGGATTTTATGAGTAGGACAATGGAAGTACTTGCATTTCCTCTTACATTAATAAGCTTAATTAGATGGATATGCGAGGGGTCAGAGGCAAAAATCAAAGTGGGAGGGTTCCTCTCTTGCAAGATGTGTCTGAACAGTGGAACCAGGAAGGGGCATCCTCTTTCCCCTTTGTTATTTGAATTATTTTAGAAGCACTGGCAAAGAAAATAAGGGATGCAGAAATTGAAGAATATAATTAGTATATTATTCAAGAAAAGCTGTCTTTATTTGCAGATGATATTATTTTGTACCTGATAAAACCAGAAAAGGACATCTCAGTGTTGTGGAACATTCTGTGACAGTTTGGGGTTTATCTGGGATAAAACAAATTAATGAAGGTCAAACAAAGGCTATTGATGTAAACTATGTAACCACACATGAATTGGTTCAGCAATACCCATATTTTTCATTACATGATAATAAAATTAAGTATTTAGGAGTATGGGTTAAAAAGGATTCTGGTATGGCAGCTAAGGGTATGCAGGGAGAGACTAAACAAAAGATAATGAAAAAAAAACTGAGAAATTGGAAGCTCTTGCCTATGGATATGGATAGCAAGATATAAGCAGTAAAATGTGTTTAGTCCTTTTAATTTTATACACAGGTCAGGTATATTTTTATCAATCAGAGCAGAAGTTGTGGATAATAATAAAGAGTTGAATATTTTATCTGTGGCAGGAAGAGGACAAGAGTCAAGTGGGGTAAACTGATCCTTCCAACAGAGCAAGGAGGTTTGGTATTACCTGATTTGAATGGCTATTTTAGAGCTACACAATTAAGGCTCATACATAATCCAAGCAGAAAGCTACAAGTAGAAAGGGATTATGATGATGATGATGATGAAGTGGGGGGTTCAAGAAATAAGGAAAGAGTGGGATTTTTGACATAGATCCTTAAGGAGAATAAGAGTCATACAGAATATTATATTCATAAGGTAGCAGATAGAAAGTATACCAATAACTAAGCCAGCAAGGGAATGGAGAAAGGAGATTCTCCTATATGGATGACTGCAGTTAGGGGTACAAAGAATAGGCAAGAGGAGTCTTGAATATACTGGAGAAAAATGGCAGAGCAACCAACGTATGGTGAACAAATAATTAGAGAGGGAAAGGTAACAGAATGGGAACAGGCCAAGAAGATATTTCGACTGCAAGCTAGAGATTGCCTTCCCTATCAGGGATTGTTATCAGAGTGTAGGCAAAAAGAAGGGGATATGTGAATCCTAAGTGAAAGACCTGCACTGGTTAAATTTTTAGTTGAATCTAGAACACAGTCTGCTGGTACAAAAGGGGTAATTAGTAGGGCGTATATAATATTGCACTATAACTACAGAATGAATCAGAGGAGGCCAGAGAGTTTACATAAGCAATTTATAAGGAAACAATGGGAGGAGATATGTATGGCTCCCAAATATGCAACAACATCTACAAGATTTAGGATTTTTGCCTGGAAGTGTTTGCACAGGTGCTTTTATACTCCAAGTGGAGTCTAAAGAATTTTTCCTCAAGTAGAGGGCAAATGTTGGAGATGTAATGGAGAAGAAATAGGTACCCGGGAGTATATATTTTCAGAGTGTAATGAGTTGTCAGACTTTAAAAATTCCCTACAGAATACTCTGTAAGGAATACTGGCTAAGCAAATGATTGTAACTAAGGAAATTACTTTTTTAACTGGGATACAGGACTTGGATTGCCTAGACATAGCAAAGCCTTGTTAAGTTTAATGCTGGTGGCTGCCAAAAAAGCAATTACTAGAAAATGTAAATCAAAGTCTAAATCAACCTTATGTGAAGTAGTGAATATTGAAACAGAGATATAAGAACAGGAAGTAAGATCTTTAAAAAAGAGTAGAAAAAATGGAAATTATGGGAACAATAGATGTAAAAAATGTTCTGGATGAGGAATAAGGTTTAAGAGAAGTCAGTTATTGAACAATTCTAATGTGTGGTTGATTATATTGTACAGAACAATATATGTAATGTATAATGTTTGTAAATGTGAACTTGTTAACATGGTTTGATTACTTTTATATAAATTCAAGTTTGCCTGTGTCACAAGTGATAATTCAATAAAGGTGTTTAAAAAAGAAACATATGAAGTCTTGATGAATGGGAATGTGATGATTAGCATATTTTAAATCTAGTGTTACCACAAAATTTTAAAGAGAAAAAGAGGGAACAGGTTGTAAATTGACATCATTTTGAAGTTGAGTACTATCGCAAACAGGATTAGGAAAGAAAGATCCACAACAGGTTTCTTTCTTTGGCACTAGGAAAATCCTTGAATAAATCCCCTTCCCCACCTGGAAAGGAGGAACTGGTTTTATCTCACCTTAGAACAGCATGTGATGAAGAACTGGTAGAAAGAAGAGCGTCTGATCTTCAGGACGAGGAATGACCACCTGGAAAGGAGGGAATTTCCTCTCACTGCCATCTGTTACCTTAATGAATAATTTTCAGAACAATTTGTGTGAAACTATCTGCTGCCAAAAAGAAAAATGGAGATTCAGATCTTCTGGAAACAAAAAAGGGAATAAACTAGAGCTATGGTTGCAGGGTCAGGTTTTGGAACAGTGTATAAAAATTTAAAATACTGAGGAACTTTAAATAATATTCTATCTGCCCTTTTAGGGACAGCTGGCTGACTATCATGAACACTGCAGGTAATAATACACACATCTTCTAATGCAGACAGAACAGGAGGAATGTTCTTAGATCTGGAAAATCATTCAGTAACAACTCAATAGTTTCTGAAGGAGTGAAAAAATCATTGTTCTCCCAATGAAAACAGTGGCACATTCTAGAAATAATCTCAAAGAAAGAGAAACCACCATGGGTAGAATCAGAAACTGAGCTCTCCTCTAAGTCTGAATCAGAAATCTGTGAAAAAACCTGATATCTGTCCCCACATCTTCTTGTTCAGATTCAGAATCTTGAATCTCTTTAGGAAAAGAGCTATCCCTCTTTCTTTTACCAGAAACTACTTTAAAAGAAGAATCAGTTGCCTGAATTAAACCCCGAGCCAGACCCAGTAAACTATTTATATCCAAAGAAATTTGAGGAAGACTAGATACATGCTTGTTTTTCTGTTTCTTTCTGACAGCAAAGATGGGGCCAACATGGTTATTAATTGCAGCAGCAGCAGCTTTACCAGGCATGGGTACAGTATACTGACATAACAGGGAAACCTTACCCATTCCCTCTTCCAGGACTGACAAGATTGTCTCTTCCTGGTCCACTGAGGGGACCCCAAAAGCCACAGAGGATGTGGCTAACCCCTGGTCCATAATGGATGTAGGATGCTATATCACAGGGATCTAGAGTTAAAAATGAGTGGTCTGAGTGCAACAAATGGCCATAGCAGAGTCATCCACCTATATATGGGGCAAACTGCTAGCCTGCTGTGGCAGCAAAGGCTGTTTGCTTAATATTTTCTTTTTGTGGCTGGAAGGACCAACCATGGGACTGGTAGTCTGTTCCATGTTCAAGCCAAAAATGGTGCTCTGTCCCAGAGAAGATAAGCAGCAGGAGAGGTAAACACCACCAGTCCACAAATATTTTTTTGACAGAAGAAACAAAATATAATGCATTTAAAGCAATATGTCAGCTCCACAAAGGATAAATAAACACAATCTGTCCACAGATAAAATGTTTTCAGTTACTTTGCACTACTTTTAAACTGACAGGAAAAACAAGCTCTTCTTTTAAAGTATGCTACAGTCTCAAGAAAGTCCATTAAAACACAACACTCCTAGCTTTAAAATAATTCTTTGAGCAGGAAAGTGATTAAACAGCAACTCAAATAAAAAGAGAGTTATGTACTCACCATAACGTTCCATCTGTGTTGTTCATTTTCATTCTTCCTCAACTGATGGATTTGGATCCAAGACTCAGATCTGACTCAGCTGCTTCTACCAGATCATCAGATCCAAGAACTCTTGAGCTACTCTCTTTACCCATAACTCCTCACCAACCTAACATACCTCAGATCAAGTTTGCTGCCCCTAGATATAATGGGGCAACCTACTACAGAAATTGACAAAGACAGAAAGGAAAAAGGAAGCTGGAGTTTAAACCAGGAACAGACATTCCTTTACAACTCTTAGATCTTTCCAGAAGCAAAGGAAGGGGGCAGATTGGCAGAAAGTTGAGGAAGAATGAATATGGCCAACACAGATGGAACTTTATAATGAGTACATAACTTTTTTATCTGACATCCTTTTCATTCATTCTTTAACTGATGGGACAGAGTGTCAGCTACTGTAACCTTGGGAGGCCCTCATGGAAGGATATTCAGGAATACTGCAGAGCCAAAGGCTGCTCTTCTCCTAGAAATCAAATCTAATTTGTAATGAGCAATAAAAGTGTGAGAATTAGTTGAAATTACAGCTGCACAAGTGTCATTCAAGGAAGCTCTTGACCAAAAGGCTGAAGAAACTGCCATAGATCTTATGGAATGAGCTCTATGAGTCTTGGGCAAGGATAAACCTTTTTTTACCATAAAGAAAGGAAATACATTCAGTTAACCATTTGGTCAATGTAACTTTGGATACTGGTTTGCCAAATCTGTTTGGAGAAAAGGAAACAAATAACTGGTCAGCTTTTCTGATGTTTTTGGTTCTGTGAAAATATAAATGAAGTTGCATATTCACATCCAAAATTTGGAGCATATACTCTCCCTTACTTGAAAAATTAGGAAAGAAAACTGGTAGATTAATGACCTGGTTTATGTTGGACTCAGAAGCTACCTTAGGCAAAAAGGATGGATTTGTTCTCAAGGACACCCTGTCTTTGTGATAAACCAGGTAAGAAGGCTTAGAAGATAAGAGTCTGGAGTTATGATACTCATCTAGCTGATGTGATAGCGACTAGAAAAATGGTTTTCCAAAACAAAAATGTTAGTTCTGCTTTGGCTGAAGGTTTGAAGGGAGCTTGTGTCAAGGTCTGAGGCATGATAGTTAAATTCCAAGGAGGAGTAGGATCCTTTAACAGGGGTCTAAGTAAAAAGGCTCCCTTAAGAAAGGCTTTACATAGTTTAGAAGAATCTAAGGTACGGTTATTTTTCACCCAGGTGGAAATTTGAAATGGCAGCCAAATGCACTTTAGTAGTAGAAACACTTGCAGCTTCATTGAAAATTGAAGCTAAAAACTCAAGGATAGCTGAAACAGGTGCTGAAAAGGGATCCAGGTCCTCGTTAATGGCCCAAAAAACAAATCTCTTCCATTTACTTTTGTAAACTTTCTCAAAAGGAGCTTTTTGAGAAAATAACAAGGCATGATGTACTGGGGAGGAGAACCTGGACTGCCTAGTAATCAATGGAACTGGAGAAAGCATGCGGTCAGCTTGAGGCCTTTTAATTCCAGATGAGTCATCCCTGTTGGGTAAGACATGAGGTCTGGAGTGGGATCCAGTATCCAGGGTGGCTGTAGAAGGTGAAGCCAGAGGAAAGGGAACCAGATCTGACAAGGCCAGAGTGGTGCAATGAGGATAACTGTACTCTTCAACTGGAATGTTTTCTGCAGAAATTTGGGTATGAGAGATAACAGAGGAAAAGCATAAAGAAGAGATTTTCTAGTGTGAGATGGTTTCTCTGAACCATCTCAGACTAGAAAATCTCTTGGTGACTCCCCCAATGGGGATATCAAGGCAAAGAACCTTCTGCATTTGTGGATGAGAGGATAGGCAAAAATATCACAGCATGATTAGCCTCATCAATGGAAAATCCTCTCTGCCACTTTTGCACTGCCACACTTTCATCGCTTCTTGATAAAGTGGGTAAGGTCTGATTCCTCCATGTTTGTTGATGTACCAGGCCAGTGACATATTGTCTGTCTAAATGGCAATAGTCCCAGATGGGAGAACATCTTGAAAGGCCTGCAATGCTAGGAGGATTGGTCTCATCTCCAAGACACTGATATGCATCTTGTCCGCTTTGGGGGACCACATAACCTGGACTGTCCTTCCCAAGTAGTGCCCCACCATCCTAACTGGGAGGTCACTGCAGTCACTGTGGCCATGGGTGTGGTGAGAACCAATGGATGGCGTTCACACAACCGGATTTGAATGAAACCACCAAAGAAGAAATTTTGTGCACACTTGAGTAATCTTGACTGGAGCAGTTAACAGGTGTTGAAGAATGGACCACTGGACTGAAAGTGTCAGTTGAATTTGCTTGTGAAACCTGGCCAGAGGAATGAAGGTGATAGCTGCTGCCATGGATCCCAGGACTTGTAAGATTAATCAGGCTGGAAAAGAAGAACTTTGAATCACTTTCTGGACTTGGGATTTCAGTGTCTGTGTTTGAATAGAGGGAGGACAGGCTATCTGACTGACTGTGTCCAGATGAGCACCTATGAACTCCAGACTCTGCGTAGCTGTGAGCTGAGTTTTGTTGTAACTAACAGTGATTCCCAGATGAACAAACTAGTGGAGCAAGTAGTCCCTTGCTTGTGGAAGTTGATGCCTGGTTGAGGCAGTTAGGAGCCAGTACTCTAGATATGGAAACACTTTGAATACCAGCAGTTTCAAGTGAGCTGCTACCACTGCCATGCATTTGGTGAACACCCTGGGGGCTGTGGTGAGAACAAAGGGCAGTGCTCTGAACTAGTAATGACTGGCTCCCAGCCAAAAGTGCAGGTATCTTCTGGGGCACCTGTTCATTTTGGTGATATAGTATGCATCCTGAAGATTGAATAAGCACATCCAATTGTCCTTCTGCAGCAGAGGCAAAATGGATTGAACCATAACCACCTGAAACTTTGAATACTGTATAAACTGACTCAGTTTTCTGAGATCCAGAATTGGTCTCAAATCTCCTGTCTTTTTTGGCACCAAGAAGAATATCGAGTAAGATCCGGATCCTCTTTGGTCTGGGGGAGAACCTCTTGGATGACTCTTTTTTTGTTTAGCAGCTGTTTTATTTGTAGAGATGCTCCTTCCCTCTGACTGGGTGAAAAATTGGGGATTTTCTTTACATTGGTGGGAGGGGTTAGAGAAAATGGTATAGTATTATCCCTGGGTATGATTCTCTGTACCCAGGAATCTTTTGTAACAGATAGCCAGGCTCTCCAGTGGAGAGACAAACATCCCCGACTGCCTCCATAGATAAACAGTTGGGCCTCCTTTCAGGAGTGCTGATAGGACTTATCTGAGAAGGAATACCTGAAGCCCTGGCTCTGTGGAACATCTCTGTTGCAAGGATAGTGTCTTACATTCGAGAACCTTCTCTGCCCCAGTGGGAACTATCTCCATGTGAATCTTGAAAAGGACCTGGGATTTTCTAAACCAGATTTTTCTACCTCCTCACTGATTCCTTGAGAAAGGTCTTTGAGGGGTTGAGAAATGTACAACCATGGCAGACAGGGTCTTTACTCTTGTTCCCATCTGGAAAGTGTGTCTTTAACCTTGGGGCCAAACAGGGAAGATTCATCAAAAGGTGGACTGATGAACGAACAATAAAGACTCCAGAAAATCACATAATTGCATCCAGGCATGTCTCCTGATGGATATGCCTGAAACAGCTGTCCATGAGGTGCCTTCTTCTGCATGGAAGATCAGTCTCATGGACGCATTTGAAATAGACTTTCCAAATCTGTTCAAAGCCCTGGACTGTCTGTTAGGGGGATGGACAGAGGAACTTTGTTCTGCCAGTTCTTTCTTAGTGGCTGCAGTCACAACCATAGCATCTACCGGAACTCCCTTGCTCCAGTGTGCACGGTACTTAGGGGGAGCTAAAATCTTGTCTGGTCTTTTCACTATTGGCTCTACAGTGTCTGGCTCATTCCACACCTGGTGAGAAATAAGGTCAATAAGCTCATCGGCCAGGGGCGGGTACCCAAGAAGTAAACTGGCCAGACCTGAAAGCCTCCAGGGACACCAATTCCTCCTGAGAGGGGGTGTCAGAGGACCAACCACCTTTTTGTTTCAGGAGCTCCAGGAGACGACTTCAGGTGGTGATCTGGGGGACCCCTCCCCTCATCACAATCCGTGTCCTCCTTGAGAGATTCTTGGGGGAATCTAAGTGGCACCTCTTACACATTCTCTTCTGAGGGACTTCCTCAGTGGGGTGCTCTGGGAAAGTATCAGAAGAGATGACTATGCCCTGATGGACCAGCTGGAGATTAGTTTGGGCAGGCTGTCTCAATGGAAAGGATGAACAAGATTCAGAGAAAAGAATCAGATGAGGCAGGGTTGTCTGATTTGAGGGGAGGCAGGAATGTCTGTTCTCTAGACAAGGAGAAACCTCAAAGGCAGAATGCCTAGGAGACACAGAAATCCACAGTACAGGAATCTGGATTTCTCGAACCATTGGCTCCTGCAACCCACCAGCACTCCACTTGAGGAGAAGCCCCAAGGGGAAGAGATATCTCCAAAAGCTTTGGACTTGACTCCAAACCCCCTGACCCAGCACTGATGCTTCAGTTCCAAGAGTCTTCCAGCCCCAAAAGGTTCACAGCCAGTTGGTTTAGGGAAACGATTGGAGTCAAAGAACAAATCATTTTTGGGTCTGATGAAGACACCTTCAGAGATCTTAGATCAGAGGGCTCTGAAACAGTGGGTTGGATCGGAGCAAGAGATGCCAAGGGGGAAGTTAACAAGAGACAGCTCGTGATTCTGTTGGAAGTCAGAGCTGGGTAAACCCTCATCTGAATTTGTGCTGAGAAACTTCCTCATCATCCTATCCACATTGGCTTCTGAAAGGCTTCTGGAAGATCTAAGAGATGACGTGGTGGACAGAAATCTGGAGTGTCCTTGTGGAGATCCCTCCAGGAAAGGGGAAGGGTGCTGAGATGAAACTGGATCCAATAGGAGTGGAGGGGTATGGGTCCGAGGAGATCTAGATTTCAAAACAATCGAATCTGATACAGACAGTTCCGACTTCTAATGCACTTTTAAAGGGGGCTCCGATGAAGAAGCTGAAGTGGAAGAATGGTCAGAAGACCTCTTATGGGACTCCTTTTCTTTGGAAATTGACTCTGACTTACCGTTGTCAGACTTTTTGGTAGGGAGTTGAGTCCCAGCAACTGAGGAAGCAGAGGAAGAAGGCCTCTTAAAACTAACTTGTTTCTCCATTCGGTTAAAGCTCTGGAATTAAAAACCAGGGCAGATTGAAAAATCCACTTCTTAATGAGCAGGACTAGATAGTACATGCATTCCCAGTAGGCATCTGAGTTGGGAAGCTTATGCTCACAGGTAACACACTTTTTGAACCCCACAGGCTTGTCAGCCATGATATACCACAAACAACAATACTGCAGCTAGAAGAAAAAACACACATAAACTCTTAAGGATAGAATTTATTTTTTTTTTTGCAGAAAGCAATAAGTAAAGAAAGAGGAAACTATAAACAATGGTAGAAAGAAATACTCAAATAAGTAACAAAGCAGGAGGAGTACCAATGATGGTACTTTAAAAAGGGTACCGAAAAAGGTAGCTACAAAACGAGCAGAAATCAGCTGAAATTAGCTCATAAGGTTATGGGAGAGAGGTAGGAGTATAACAGAATACAAAAGTTAAAACTAAAAGCTAACTCACAACAAACAGGCTACAATAACTCCAATACATTCAGGAGCAGTGGGATCCATGTCTGAAGCTGATGGCGGCAAACAAGATTTGAGGTGTGTTAGGTTGGCAGGGCATTATGGTAAAGGGAGGAAGGAGCTTGAGAATTCTTGGATCCAATGATCTGGCAGAATCAGTCAAGTCAGATCAGAGTCTCGGATCTAAACCCATCATCTGAGGAATGAATGAAAAGGACAACATCAGAATGGAAGTTTTTTCCCCAAAGGGTACTTTTCTGCCCAGCAAAGGAACAGCACAAGCTGACCATTGATCTCAGAGGAGCGTACTGTTCAGCTGCAGTAAAACTCTGAAGGGCTTCACGCTCAGACTTGTCTTTTAGTCAGCTCAGCTTGAGTTAACTGACAGATTGGGCATGTGGAAGTGTCCTGAAGCTTTGGAAGCTGGCCAGCTGTTATATCCTAGGCAGGATATAACCCATATAGCTAAGGCCACTGCAGCAGCAATCAGTATGATGAACATCATTCCTGAACAAGGAAAGGAAAAGTCATCTGTCTTCCAGGCCATCTTGCATGGAGTCCTGGAACAGAATCTTCCCAGTTGACTGCTCACAGAGGAGGCAAAGAAGTCTAATTCAGGAACTCCCCACAGCTGGATCAAATCTTGGAAGCCCCCCCCCCCGATCTTGTTTAAATTATTCATGAGAGTCTTGCTTTGTCCTGCTCAGCTTGCCTGATACACACTTTTGCTCTGACAGAATGTAAGATGCCTGTAGAGTGAGATTGTGCAGTGAAGCTATAGTCCAGGCTAACACAGCTAGTCTGCAGAGGGGATATGACCTAGCTCTCCCTTGCCTGTTAATGTACCACATGACTTTGGCATTATTTGTAACAACTTGAAGAGGTCCCAGAGACCAAAGATGATTCAGAGAGTTCAGTGCCTTGATCAGGACAACTGTCTTTTTATATTGATGTGCTTGTGTCTGCCCTTGATGTCCCACACACCTTGCACTTTTGTCCCTTCTGAAACTGCTCCCCAAGCAAAGTCTGAGAAGTCTGTGGTAACTGACTGCTTCAGAACAGGGAGGGAGAAATAGATACCTGGATTTAGGGATACTTGTAGTCTCCACAAAGTGATTTCCCTTCTGACAAACCCCAGCACTGGGTTCTGAAAAGATAAGGAGTGGTGGTGCTGGGAATAAAAGTGACTTCAGATACAGCTGTATCTTTCTTATGTGTAGTCTTGCCAGGGGTATCTTGTGAATCACAGAAGCCGTGATACCCATGCAGTGACAGATGTCCTGAGATATTCCTATGCAGTGACAGATGTGAGTAGAAAACCCTAGAAATACTGTAGATCTAAATATAGATCTACCTTTTCCTGTTTGAGAAAAGTTCTTTGAACTGTGGTGTCTAGCTGATATCCCAGAAACACAATCCTGTGAGAAGGAATCAAGAAAGATTTTTTGAATGTTGTTTTGGAATCCCAACTTGTGTAAGATATCTCTCACCCAAGGGAGAAAGAGAGAGAGAGAAAGATTCCTGCCACTTTGAAAAAGACTTTGCAACAATAAGCAAGTTGTCTAACCATGGAAAAATGAGGATATCCGATGGCCTGAAATTAGCTATAACGAGCTAGACACTTTGTGAACATTCTTGGTGCAGTGGATGGTCCAAAGGGTAAGGCAGAGAACTGATAATGTGATCCAGGAACACACAAAATCTTATGGAACACCTTTTAAGTCTGGATGAATAGGAATGTGATGATAATATTTTACATCTATTGTTACAAGGATACTTGAATGAGGAAGAAGTGGTAACAGGTTGTGAAGTAACAAGTTTAAATTGGGGCACTATCAATAACAGATTTCGGATAGGACTATCTGGTCTCCACACATTTTCTTTCTTTGGCACTAAAAACATCCTTGAATAAAGCATCTTCCCCACCTGGTCCTATCACTCCTTGGGACAGCATGTGATGAAGGACAGGTGAAAACAAAAGAGTCGAAAGGACGAATTTCCTCCCACTACCATCTGTAACTTTGATGAATGATCTTGAGAACCCATTTGTCTGAAACTATCTGTTACCAAAGAAAAAATGGATATTCAGATTTTCTTGGAAGATAAAGGAGGCTGCCAGGGTGGAAGGGGGAATAAAGTCTCTGAAATAGTCATTCTAACTTAACTGGTCTGTCCTTGGTTTTGGGAATTTCTAGAATTCTTCTTGGAACTCCCTTGCCATTTCTTCTTAAATGTCTATTTGTATTTTATTGAAGCTGTTTATTTTGTTTCTTACCAAGATTGGATGAGGAGCTACAGAATACCTTATAAAACTTGGGAAAGGAGGGATGAAAAATCTCTGAGATTCCCTGTATCATCTTACCCGTATCATCTGACTTTTTGATCACCTCTGCAGCAGAGGGGCAAAAACTAAATCTCTATCCAAAGGAGAATTTAAAATCTCATTTTTAATATCATCTGAGAAGTTCTGAGAACACAGCCATGCAAACCTTGTCAAAAAAGTGCGAGTGGCCACAGCCCTTGAAGAAGTATCACACACTGTAAACAAAGAGTGGTGACTTGAACAATAGAAGAAATTAAATTATTTAAAGACATGCATCTGGAGCGTTTCTCCCTGGGCCACTGCTGAAAATGGGGTCTGTCCCAGTCAGACTTTCCCAGTAAACAAATGTCAAATTTAATAAATAATAAATACATAAATACATAAATACATATTTAAATACATAAATAAATAAAGCAGATTTATCCTCTCAAAAACTGTAGATAAAACATCCCTCATACTTTTAGAATTAGTCAGAATGAGAAGTTATGTACCTACCATAACGTTCCATGTTAGTTGTCTTCTTCTCACCTTCTTTCTTGCTGGATGGGTTCGGAGCCGACCCTCAGCTCCGACTCGGCCTATACTAAAGCTCGAGAGCTATTTTTACCGGCTCAAGGCTCACCTGTATCCCACAATGCTAGGCGCTAACTACCCAGATCTCGTTTGATAGATAACACCATAGCAGTTCTGATCCCAGAACAAAGGAGAAGGAGTAATACCTATAACTATAACGTACCCAGAAAAAGGGCAACTATGGGAGTCCAAGTTGGGATGAAAGACGGCCCAACAAGATCCTTTCGGTCTGTCCAGGCTAGGGGGTTGGAGGGTGGGACGCAAGAAAGAAGGCGAGAAGAAGACAACTAACATGGAACGTTATGGTAGGTACATAACTTCTCAATGTTAAGTTGTCAATCTCGCCTTCATTCTTGCTGGATGGGACCACATCCCTAGCACCTCAGCCCTGGGTGGCTCATCGGAACAGACTCTTGAGGATGGTGGAACCAAAGTTAGCTCGGCTTCTGGAGGCCATGTCCAGTTTGTAATGAGAAATAAAGGTATGAGGAGAGGCCCATGTGGCTGCTGCACAAATGGAGTCTATAGGTAACCTAGCCTGAAAAGCTATTGACGTAGCTAAGGCTCTAGTTGAGTGGGCTCTAGGTTTTGAAGGAAGTTCTTGACCCCTTAGCTCATAGATGAAGGTAATCACAGAGGCCAACCATCTGGAAAGGGTTACTTTGGAAACTGGGAGGCCTTTCTTCCCTTCCGCATAAGACAGGAAGAGCTGCTCAGATTTCCTAACTTGCTTGGTTCTATCCAGGTAGTAACGGAGTTGACGATGAACATCCAAAAAATGCAACTTTTGTTCCGCTCTGTTGGAGTAATCAGGAAAGAAGACTGGAAGATCGATAGTCTGGTTCAAATTTGCCTCAGAAGATATCTTGGGTAAAAAAGATGGGTTAGTTCTGAGGGATACTCTATCTTTATGAAAAATCATATAAGGAGGACGAACGCACAGGGCGTGAAGCTCTGAGACTCTCCTCGCGGAAGTTATGGCCACTAGAAATAGAGTTTTCCATGAGAGTAACTTCAAGGAACAGGAAGCCGCAGGTTCAAAGGGTGGTAGAATGAGAGAGGTTAAAACCAGATTCAAATCCCACTGTGGTGGGGGATCTCTGATTGGGGGCTTAAGTAAAAAGATACCCTTAAGGAAGGCTTTAGAAAGTTTATGGGACATAACAGTGGAGTCTGACAGGCCCACATGAAAATTTGAAATGGCCGCTAACTGAACTCTGATAGTGGACGAAGAAGAACCTGATTGAAAAAGTTCAGCCAAGAAATCTGAGACTGACTGGATAGGTGCCGTGAAAGGATCCATGTTTCTAGTCTCTGCCCAGAAGGAGAAGCGTTTCCATTTGCTAGCATAAATCCTCCTGGTAGAAGATTTGTGGGAAGCTAGAATGATGTCACGCACCGAATGGGAAATAAAGGGAAGCCTGGCTAAGGTTGGAAGTGGAGCAACCAAGCTGTGAGGTTGAGAGGGAGGAGGGAGTGGTGCAGCTCGCCCGACTGATGGGTCAAGAGGTCTGGCACTGGGTCCAGATGCCAGGGCTGCTCCAAAAGATAACGATGCAGGAACGGAAACCAGATTTGTTGAGGCCAGTAAGGGGCAATGAGGATCATTGTGGATCTCAATGCGGTAGCTTTCTGAATCAGCTGTGTGATTAATGGAAAGGGGGGAAAAGCGTACAGAAGACCCGGGGCCAATCGTGGACTAGAGCATCTCTGGGGGGATGGCCGGGAAGAGAGTGAAAAAGTCATGACACTTGCTGTTCTGAGGTGTTGTGAAAAGATCGCAGCAAGGCTGACCCCATCGTTGGAAAATCTCTTCCACTACTGACTGTTTGAGAGACCACTCGTGTGGCATGAGAATGGCTCTGCTCAGCCTGTCCGCCATTATGTTGGACTTCCCGGGGATATGCGTTGCTATCAGAAACCGCTGAGAAGAGATCGCCCACTGCCAAAGTCTGAGTGCTTCTCGACACAAGGGGTAGGACTTGGTTCCATCCTGCTTGTTGATGTACCACACTACAGACATATTGTCCGTCTGAACCGCAATAGTCCTGATGGGAAGAGAGTCCTGAAGGGCTTGCAACGCTAAAAGTACTGCTCTCATCTCCAAGACATTTATGTGCAGGTGGCACTCGAATGGTTGCCATGTGCCCTGGACTGTCCTGCCCTGAAAATGCCCCTCCACCCGATCAGGGAGGCGTCCGTTGTCACCGTAGCAACCGGGGGGGGGTAAGAACAAAGGGTCTGCCCTGAATGACTTGCAGGGAGACCATCCACCAAAACAGGTGTTTCTTGCATAATTGTGTGATTAAAATGCTGTGAGACATTGGAAGCTGTTGAAAGGACCACTGGGAAAAGAGCATCCATTGAAGGATCCGCATGTGAAAGCGAGCTAGGGGAAGTAACGTAATGGCAGCTGCCATGAGACCTAAAGTCTTCAGTACGAACCTGGCCTGTATCCTGTTGTTCTGAAGAAGGATGTGAACATGTGCGTGAATATCTGCAACTCTCTGTGTGGTTAGTTTTACATTTAGTTCGGCTGTGTCCAATATGGCGCCTATGAAAGTAATAGACTGACAAGGCGACAAGGCAGACTTTTCGAAATTTATGGAGATACCTAGCTCTTTGCAAGTTTGAATGGTGTAATCTCTGGACTGAAGAAGTTGATGCCTGGTGGTGGTGGTAAGGAGCCAGTCGTCCAGATATGGGAACACCTGGAATCCTTGATGTCTCAGATGAGCCGTAACCACTGCCATGCATTTGGTGAACACTCGGGGGCTGTAGTGAGACCAAAGGGCAGGGCCCTGAACTGGTAGTGACTGGCCCCCAGCCGGAAGTGGAGAAACCTCCTGGAGCGCCTGTGCATCTTGATGTGGTAGTACGCATCCTGAAGGTCTATAGAGCACATCCAATTGTCCTGGCCCAAAAAGGGTAGAATGGACTATAGCGTGACCATCCGGAACTTCGTTCTTTGGACAGACCTGTTTAGTCTGCTGAGATCCAAGATTGGTCTCCAGTCCCCTGTCTTTTTTGGTACCAAAAAGAACTTGGAGTAGATTCCAGATCCTTGCTGGTCTGCTGGGACTGGTTGGATGGCTCTTTTTCTTAGCAGTTTTGAGATTCCTAATACTGCTTGTTCCCTTAGACTGGGTGGAACATCTGGAAGGGGCCTTTTTGGCTGTGTTGGGGTGTGAGCAAAGAGAATTTCGTAACCCTCGGATATAATTGACCGTACCCATCTGTCTTGGGTGAGGGAAAGCCAGGCTTCTGGGTACAGTGATAATCTTCCCCCGACTGCCTCCGAAGGCGGACAGTCGGGCAGCATCTCAGGGATGCTGGAAGGGCTGGCCAGAGACAGCTTCTCAGCTACCCTGATTCTGCAGACCCCCTCTGCCCCTAGGGAGGCGTCTGTTATTGTTCCCCCCTGCCTCTAGAGGGGAACTCACCTTGTGCGTCAGGCGCGACTCCCTGTGGTTTGCGAAACCACATTTTTCCACCCTTCTGACCCTTAGGGTATGGTCTAGATGGGGTGGAAAAATGGACTCCCACGGCAGAGAGAGTCTTGTCATCCTGTTCGCATCTGGTCAAAGTATCCTTCACTTGAGGTCCGAACAACGCCGAACCATCAAAGAGGGAGTTTGTGAAGGATGCCTTGAAGGGGTCAGCAAAGTTACAAAGCCACATCCAGGCGTGATGCCTTAAGGCCACACCTGTGCCTGCAGCCCTACTCGCCCCATCGGCCGCATAAGAAATAAGCCGCATGGAGGAGTTAACAATCGAGTTCAGGGTTGCCAGCTGGGAGTTGATTTTGTCTTGAGACCCCGCAGCTGTTGGATCCTGTAAAGTATCACCCATTTCTTTGAGCATGTCTCTTTGAAGGCGGGTGAAATGACATAAGTAATTCAGCGACTGCATGGTAAAGGTCACTGAAGAAAACATCCGCTTGCCGTACCTATCCATAGCCCTAGATTCCTTATTAGTAGGATGGATCGGTACTGAAGGATCAGCCAGTTCCTTCTTAGTGGCCGCCGCCACCACCATGGCATCAACAGGGACACCCTTGATTAAAAACTGTTTATCGGAAGGGGCTGTGATAAATTTTGAAGGCCTCCGTGGGGTAGGTTCCATCGAGTCAGGGGCCGTCCATGCCTTCCATGCCACCACTTCCATGAGGGGGCCAAAGGGCGTAGACACCCAGGAGGTGGAAAGGCGAGAACCAAAAGCCTCTAGGTAAACTGACTCGTCCTCAGAAGGATTGAGGGTAGACCAGTTCCCCCTCTGTTTGAGGATTTCAAGGATGTCAGAAAAGGAGACATACTCGGAGGGGGACCGTGGGGACCCTTCCGACTCATCCAAGTCGGTGTCAGATGTGACGGACTCAGGAGAGTCCACATGCTTCCTCTTGCATTTCCTTTTCCGAGGGGGCTCCCCTGACAGATCAGGGGAGGCCTCGGAAGAGGAGGATGCTCCCAATGGGGGCACCTGAGGTGTTGGATCTCTGCGGTCGGGGTCGAGAGGATGGGTCGAGACCGTGGCAGGCACAACAGTGGGAGGAGCTGAGGGAGCTGACTGAGGAGCAGGCACAGGGGCCAGCACGCTCCTCATGACTTCAAAGGCACCCCTATCAGGCAGGGAAGAAGGCCCCCACTCCGAAGAGACAAGGACCCCTCCCGGCCGATGTCGGGGCCAAACTCACCTGCGCTGAGGCTTCGAGAGGGAGAATGGGGTCGGACAAGGGTCCGATGCCACTCGCCCCCTCGGAGCAGATGAGGAAGTCCTGACGCCCGGATCCTTCCAAGGATGGAACGATGGAAGAGATCGGAGCCGAAGATGGAGCCGAAAGGTGTGGTATTGGCTCCGACGTGGTGATGGTCCCAGCTCCCACGAACTCCGGCTCCGAGCTCATAGGAAGAGTCGGAGGAGGAATCGACGATAAAATGGGGATAGCCACTGTCTGTTGAGAAGGGCTCTGAAGCATCTGGGCCAGTGCCTGCGACTTAAGGAGTCTGTTAACCACCCTCTCAAGGTCGTGTTCCGAAAGCCTGGAAGACCGAGAGGAATGGGACCGATGGCTCCACTCCGAAAGCAAAGGAGATCTCGGAGCCGAATGGACTGACTCCAAAGATGGAGACCTGGAGCACTTACGGCTCGCAGACAGTTCCGACACAACAATCGGAGCTGACTGAGTCTTGGTAGCATCGGCTCCAGCCGGAGCCGATGTAGGAGCACTAAGAGCACCACTAGTCGAAGGCTCGGTTCTTGGAGCAGACGGTTTTGTGGGCTTCGAAGGTTTGCCTGACGAAGACTTGGTCGGAGACCCTTCATGTTTCAACAAGCCTCGTAAAATAAGCTAGTTCCTGCAGGACTCTTGGACTGAATGCATGGCAGACAGAACAAGAGTCCTGCAGGTGCAGAGGGCCCAGGCAATAAACACAAGAAGTGTGACCATCTGTCAGAGACATCTTCTGACAGCACGAGTCACACTTCTTGAAGCCTGAAACCCTGGAATCCTTAGACATCCTGACAGAGATGACAAGTCACAAACACACCAACAAACACCCACACTCAAACTTACTCAGTCTAGGCACACACACACACACACACACACACACACACACACACACACACACACACACACACACACACACACACACACACACACAAAGACTGAGACTGTTTACACTGAAAAAATAGAAAATCTTATACTAAAATTAACTAAAATAAACTTAAGATTAAGCTAATGTTTAAACTAAAAATTAGCCGAAGGCCTAGTAATCTAAGGAGTGGGGTTGGTCACGAGAAACAAACCCGAAAAAGGGAGCTATCTAGGTGGGGATACACTAGAGGGGTAAAGTGGGTCTAATAGAAAAACTAATACTACAAAAAGGAAGAAAAAAAACTTACCAGAAGAGATTTTTATAAATCTAACCTGAGAGCTGGCAAAAACGCAACCTCGTAGCTGAAGCGGCAAACGAGATCTAGGTAGTTAGCGCCTAGCATTGTGGGATACAGGGGAGCCTCGAGCCAGTAAAAATAGCTCTCGAGCTTTAGTATAGGCCGAGTCGGAGCCGAGGGTCGGCTCCGATCCCATCCAGCAAGAATGAAGGCGAGATTGACAACTTAACATCAAACTTTAACATATTAGTATGACCATTCAAAACTCTGCAAATCAAAGTTGTAGAAGCATACACTTTTTTCCTATACTTAATCTTCCCACCATTACCAGATAGAGCGGGACTGGAATTAACTAAGTGTTTAGCAGCAGAAGGATTAAGTAAAACTATAGTTGCTGGATCAGGATTGGAAAGAGTATATGAATACTTTAAAATACTGAGGAACGGTATATATCCTATCTGCCTTTTTAGGGGCAGTTGGCTGACTATCAGGAAAATTGCAGGCAGTGACATACACATCTTCCAAAGCTGACAGAACTGGTGGAATGAGTTCAGGTTCTGAAAATTCTTTCTGTAATACCTCATTGTATTTTCTAAGGGTCTGAGAAACCTCAGTGTTCTCCCACTGAAATACTGACACATTCTAGAAATAGTCTCTGAGAAGGAAAACCACACACAGGGAGAGTCAGAAACTGAGATCTCCTATTAACCTGAGTCAGAACTCTGAGAAGAACCCCCTGTATCTTTCCCTTCATCCTCATGTCCAGATTCAAACTCTTCAGGAAAGGAGGTATCCCTCTTTCTTTTAATAGAAACTACTTTATAAGAAGGATCAAGAGCCTGACTTAAACCCCAAGCCAGATGTGGTAAACTACTCCTGCCTAAGGAAATTTGAAGATGATTAGGTACACACTTAGTTTTGTGTTTCTTTTTGACTGGAAAAATATGACCAACAGGGTTATTGGCAACAGCAGCTTCCTCCATGATAGACGCAACATTCTGACAAAATAGTGAAGCCTTTCTTGTTCCCTCTCCAGGAATGACAAGAGTGACGCTCCCTTGCTCATTGAGGAGACCCAACAGCCATAGAGGACATGGCTAACCCCAGTCCACAGTGGCTGTAGGTGCTACACTAGAGGGATATGGGATAAAAGATGAGTGGTCTGAGGTACAACTAATGACCACAGCAGAGTCACCCACCTGAGGCTGACACAAATTGCTAGCCTGCTGTGATGGCAAAGGCTATTTGCTTAACTTTTTCTTTTTGTGGTTGGAAGAACAATTGAACTTGGGATCAACAGACCATTCCATGGCTAAGCAAAAACGGTGACTCTTTTCCTGGGGAAAACAAGCAGTAAATCCTGTAAGAAATAAAAGTCTATAAAAGTCAGTTTTTCACAAAGAAAAAACGTAAAAAGCAATTTAAAGTACTTTGCCAGCCATACAAAGTAAAATAAACACAATTTCTCTGCAGAAAAAGGTTTTCGGTTACTTTAAACAACTTTTAAACAGACAAGAAAAAAAAGTATTCCCTTTTAAAGGTGCAGAACAGTCTTATGACAGTGCATTAAAATACAAACTCCTAGCTTTAAAAAAAGTTTCCTGCAAAGGAAAGTATTAACAATAAAAAATATATATATAAAATTATTGAAAGGAAGTTTTTTTCTCCCCAAAGGAAACTTATCTGCCTAGCAAATGAACAGCAAAAGCTGACCATTGATCTTCTAACACATCAGAGCATACCTTTTGGTAGCAGTAATGTTCTGATGGGCTTGGTACCCAAAATTTGTCTTTTAGTCAGCTCAGCTTGAGCTATCAAGCCATTTGGGCAATTGGAAAGTGTCCTGAAGCTTTGGAAGCTGGGTGGCTCTTATACCCTTGGCAAGATTTAACCCATATGACTAAGGCTACTGCAGCAGTGATCAATATGGTGAACTTTAACAATTCCAGAGTTGAAATCTCCTGTGGGGTTTGAACACTGGACATACCAGTACTCACCCCTTTGATCCATTAATAATGTAAAAGCTTGAAGGATTACCAATTGCAATTTTTTTTTTACCTTGAGCTGCTTGATTTTATTGGACAGGTCAAGTAATCATCTCCAGTGATCCCCGTTTTTGCTAGTATGAAAAGAATCTAGAATAATTACCTATTGACATGTAAGAAGGGGAAATCTTGTTCTTTTGTGTTGCCAGAACAGGTTTGGCTCTGATAAGAAAAGACTTAGGATAGTTCTCTGAAACTCATTTTGCAACCTATATCTGAAATACATCACATCCAGAAATTTGTTAATATAACTTCCCACTTGTCCTGAATGACTGAAATTCTGCATCCCAACATAAGGAACTTGGTATGAGAGGGAAATATAGGAAGTGGGGAATGGTGGAGATGGTACAGGTTTCCTTCTGCAGGGGTGAAGGGATACCCGACTTGTCATTCAGAAATATTCAAATCAGCATCCCAAAATAAAATATTTTCCCTGTATGTAGCTTTCTCAAAGCTATTTTCAAAGTCTTTTGGAAATGGCCGAAGAACTGTGTGCATTACTGAAGGCATGAACAAAAGTTCAAGTTGGCTGATAAAATCCTAGCATTTATTCACTTGGGCTTTATTTTACAAATGTAGAAGTTCCTTTTTAAGCAGAGGTGTGACATCTATAATGTCTCACCATGAATGACTAATCCTTAAATGAAGATATTGGTCACAAAATTGTGTTATGTAAAAAGAGACATTTCTTTCTGCTGACAGTGGAAGCAGAAGAATTTACAGAGACTTGCAAACAATTAGACAAAGTCTGTTTCTATATTTGCTATTGCTATGAGAAACTAAAAGAAAATAGTCATAGATCACATATATTAGGATACAATGAGAAAGCAATGCAAAATCTTGCTATCATAATACAGGTAAATTATTATAGTTATTAAAATACTGCAAATGAGTTAGGTGTTAAAGCTCAGAGGTACTAAAGTCCTCAAAAATACTCAGAAATTTAAACAAATCCTCTGGAACTTTCTGCTGACTTTCCATCATCAAAAAAATCATCTTTTTTAAGCAAGAAACATTTTTATTAATTTATTAGGTATGACATAGGCAATTATACATTTATATAAATGAAAACAAACCACACTGATTAGTTGCAACCATTATACATCACAAACCATACTGACAATTTTATTTGCAAACATACTTGTAATCTATCCAGTCATTGTCAGTCAAACATTACATAGCTCATTCAAATCCTGTCTTCTTTTAAACCTCATTCTTCCTCTCCATGTATTGTTCTCACAATTCTCATTTTTTTCCATGTACTTTGCTCTACCCTTTTCTAAAGATCCCAATTCTAGTCATTGTTATCTCTATTACTATATTCACTACTTCTAGTACAGTTGGTTTAGACAGTGATTTCCATTTTTTAGTAGTTGCTTTTTTGACAACCACCATTAGACTCAGCAAGGCCTTACTATGTTGACAAGTCCGATTCTGTATCATAGCTCAAAAAATAATTGTATTAGTTAAATCAATTTGCTCACCCAGTATCCCTGACAAAGCAGACTGCATGGAATCTTTAAAGTCTGCCAACTTATTATACTCCCAGAAAATATGTTTACAATTACCTCTTTCTTCCCAATCATACCTCCAACATTTGCTGTCTACCTGAGGAAAAATTCCTTGGAGTCTACTTGGGGTATAAAATTACATATGTAAACACTTCAAAGCAAAGATCCTAAATATTCTGGACTTTGTTGCATATTTAGGAGACACACATATACCCCCCATTATTTTTTGGTGAAATGCTTATCCAATCTATTTTCTCAAACCTCCTCTAATTGATTCTTATAGTTATCATGCAATATTTTATATTCTCTGCGAATTATTCCTTTTTAATAGCAGCTTCTGTTCTAGATTCTACTAAAAACTCTATTAGTGCTTGTCTTTTGCTTAGGATCCCCTATTTCATTTTCTTTGCTTATATTCTGATATCAATCCTTAATAGGGAAGGCAATCTCTAGCCTGCAGTCCAAATAAATTATTTTCCCCTTACCATTCTATTACCTTTCCCTCTCTAAGTATTTGCTCCCAATACCTTGATTATTTTGCCAGTTTTCTCCAATAAATTCCAGCCCCCTCTTGCCTATTGTCTGTATCCCTAATTGCAGTCATCTCTATAGGCATAATCTCCTTTCTCCATTCCTGTGTTGGCTTAGTTCTTAAATACTCTCTCCTACTTTATGAATATAATATTCTGTATATTCTGTATAGTTATTGTTATTTTCCTTAAGGATCTGCATCCAAAATCCCAGTCTCTCCTTGTTTCTTGAGCATCCCCCCATTTCATCATCATCCCTTTCTACTTTGAATTATAGGTTTCTGCTTGTGCTATGTATAGGAGCTTTAACTGTGTAGCTCTGAAATATCCCTTCAAATCGGGTAATCCCAAACCGTCTTTTTCTACTGGAAGAATCATCAGCTTATCCCAATTTGACTCTTGCAGTCTTCCCCTCTAAGATAAGATCCTTCAGCACTTTATTAATTACAATCCACAACTTCTCCTCTGGTTGATAAAAATATGTCTGACCTATGTATAAAATTAAAGGGACTAAAAAACATTTTAACTGCTTGTATCTTTCTATCCATATCCATATAACAGAGCTTCCAATTTCTCAGTTTTTGTATTTTCTTTTGTTTAGTCTCTTCCCACATAGTTAGGGCACTCCAAAGCTCCAGACACAAGGAAATAAAAATGTGAAAATACCTTTACTGATGAATACCTTAACAGAATCACTGCATTTTTCATCCCGTAGCACAAGGACTTCATCAGATAATCAGCAAAACCAAACTCCTGTCTTATATAACCAACATCTTTCACTAATAAATTAATTGCATAATTAAACATCTAAACTGCCCTAATCATCCAACATAATGTCTTTAAAAATACAGGACCAGGTATTTGCACACTTTATCTCATTGTGTCTGGTGCTTTTGAGTGCCCTAACTATTGGATTTAATGCTTGCTACATTTGTGTGTGTGTGTGTGTGGGGGGCACTTTTTCCTCCAGTTCGTTTATTTCTCTTCCCACATATCCTTAACTTCTACACCAGAATCCTTTTTAATCCATACTCCTAAGTACTTCATTTTATCATGTCCCCATAAATATAGATATTGCTGAACCAATTAGTGTGTGGATACATAATTTACAGCTATTTCCTTTGCTTTAACTTCATTAATTTTGTATCCTGAAAAGATTTGAAACTGCTTCAAAATGTTTGACAACACTGAAATGTCCTTTTCTGCTTTTATCAAGTATAAAATAACATCATCTACAAATACAGCCAGCTTTTCTTGATTACCATATCAATTATATCCTTGAATTTCTGAGGCCCTTATTTTCTTTGCCAGTGGTTCTAAATCTAATGGATCATCAATGTTATATTAATGTTGTCAAATGTTTGCCGCCCCTCCATAAAACCACTTTGATCCATATCTAATCAATTTTGGCATCACCGTTGCCATTTTAGCTATTACAAACACTTTATAATCACAGTTTAGGATTGAAATGGGCCTGTATGAAGCTGGATCTGATGAGTGTTTACTCTCTTTAGTTATTACAGCCGTGGCCGCTTTCTTCCAGGATGTTGGTGCATCTTCTTCTGTAAAAATAATGTTAAGCAAAACCTTCCAGATCTGTATCAGTTTTTTCCTTCCTAGCTTACGAGCTTCCACAAGAACATCATCTTTTCCTGGGGAATTTCCTGTGGATTGGTTATACATCACCACTTTTATCTCATCTCCTCCTATCCTAACTGCTAGTAATTGAGCCTTGTCTACCTCTAACCCTAGCATATTTAATTATTCCATAAACATTTCCATTTGTACCTTTTCTTGATTTCCATATTTCTCTGCTTTATACAGACTTTCATAAAATGTCTGAACTATTTCTAGTACCTGTATAGGATCTCTTTGTTATCCTCCTAGTTATTGGCTCCCTAAGCTTGGCAGCAACCCTTTCTACTTTCTGTTGCCTGAGTAGTTGGGCTATAAGTTTTTGTGCTCTAGAATTATTATCAAAAAACAGTTGCTTAACAGCAGTCTTTCTGAACTCATGTATATTATCAAAGTAATCCCTTATTTTCTGTTTAGCATTCTGCAATTGCTCCTCTTCTTGTTCTTTGAAATTGCCCCTATTCTCCAATGCTTTAACATTTGTCAGTCCCTCTAAATAATTCTTGTTACTTCTTAACCATATCTCTCTTTCTTTTATTTCCACCCTATTTTTAGACTCCACTTTAATTTTATCCCATTCCCTACCTATATTTTCAGAAAAAAAATCTATCTTCTCCTATAACTCTCAAATAATTTCTACTACCCATTCCTTAAATTTCTCCCTTTTCAACAGACAGGTAGGAAATGTCTCATTTTTATTTCATTACCCTGCATTTTTATTTTAGTTAATTGGCATGTGATCTGAAGAAGTTATTGGATGCGTATCAAAACTTTCAATTAAATCACATGTTCCTGTGAAATGTAAGCTTTGTCTAGCCTTGCCCAGTTTTTGTATCTTGAGGAATAATGTGTAAATTTACTCTGAACCCCTACTATATATGTATTTATTTGGCATTTGTTTACCGGAAAGTCTGACTGGATCATAAGTTACCCATTTTCAGCAGAGGCCTGGGGAGAAAAGCTACAGATACATATGGTTAACAAAATGAAAAAACAGACAGACATAATAAAGTCATAACATTCAAGCACAAATATGAAAACAACACATTAGTTTGTCAGATTGAGAACTTAACAGACATAGTAAAGTCATAATATTCAAGCACAAATTTGAAAAACTACATATTAGTTTGTCAGAATAAAAACTCAGCTGACATAATAAAGTCATAGTGTTCAAGCATAAATTATATGGAAAACCTGATAATAGGAAGATGAAGCATTATTTACATAATATATGTTATCACAATGATTATTAATATGCTACAGGTCATGAAATATGGTAACAGATTACACTTGTAAAGCCACAGACAGTATGAGTAGAGAAGGATAGGGTGTGATACAGGGGTAGTAGGAATTGGTATGGAAAAGGTATGAATGTAACCTCAGGGGAGTATATGTAGAGGAAGGGTGGATAAGTAGGGTACATTAGCAGTGGTATAGAAAGATTACAGGTAGAAACAGGTGTAAGAGTACCTCAGCCTGGGCTCATACAGGAGCACATCCAAGCTTTGTTGAAGTAATCTTTTATAGAGGTTTTGAAGGAGTGCAGGTTAGTAGCAGTTTTGATAGCTAAAGGAAGGGAGTTCCATAGTTTTGCCACAGAGCAGTAGTAAAGGCTTAGGCCTAGGGTTTTGTTAGGTTTATAAGTTGTGAGGAGACATTTGTCTTCAGATCTGAGATGCTTATTTAGGATAAAAAAGTTGATTAATGGGTTAAGAGCAGGACAAGCTAGTAGGTTGTGGATGATTTTGTATACTGTAGTAAGCTGTACATATTGGAGGTGGAGGGGGAGTTCAAGCCATCTTAGGGAATGTAGGGCTTTACAATGAGTCAGAGGAGGATTACTATTGAATTCATATATTCCATGCCAACTATTTCATAACTTTCTTCAAAAATCTACTCTCCTTTGTTATATTTTCCCTAATGGGCCCCCCAGACACATCTTCACTGTGGCAAATCAAATTCTAATCCCCACCTATAAGTAATATTCCTGCTGAAAGCTGATTATTTTCTCCCAGAATTTTCTTAAGCTCCATTATAACAGTTTTAGGTGGAATATAAATACATGCCAGTATAATCTACTTTCCTTGCGAGTAGCCCCTTAGCACTACAAATCTACCATTATTATTTTTATCATCTTTTACCACCACTGGAGCTTCTCTTGCAATTAATATAAGTACTCTTTTCCTTTGTCCCAGGTATTCTGCTGAATAACTGCCCTGAAAACTTTTCTTTATCAAATTTACATTTCCAGTTATTTCCAAAGGTGTCTCCTGTAGCATACCTATTTGCAGTCTACATTTTTAATACAGTACAATACTCTTTCTTTTTTGTATATATCTGTGAGCCCATTTATATTTAAAGATAATATAGAAAGTGTCACTATGTCAAAAAGTTATTATTCCCACCTTTTATGTGCAACAGCTTTTTTCTTAAGTACCTAGTTCCAGCTTTTGTGTTACATGCATACACTAATATTTGGCAGGTTGATCTTTTATGCAGTTGTTTCTTGTCATATCCATTTGAGCCTACATCACATCTTACAAAACTTTTTGTTTTACTGAAAGCCCTCAAACAAAAAGAAATACATCCCAATACACCACTAAAGTATATCAACTGAATACTAACAGATAAAACTATCTACATCTTCAAATAATGATGTTTTACCCTCATAACAGGAACAACTGTCCCAAACTGACAGCCACACTCACAGGCTTGGGTTAAGCTAAAAGAAAGATTATCCATGCTAGGATGTGTGGTATATATAGCCTGTGCTTCTACTGAGTGTTTTCTGTTTTTGTCTTATTTTTATTGCTCTCCCAGATTGTGAAAACACTTGAATGCTTTCAGAAAACATTATCTCCTAGCACTAAAAGAAAGAAGTATTCTGTTTTTATTGCTCTTTATCAGATTGTCTCCATGAAGACAAGAGAAGTAGATACAGAGCTGCTTCTACACACATTTAGTTATTTGCTAAAGGAAAGCTTTATTAAATTCAATGTTCTTTTTTTTATTATTTGCCAAGGGCCTTAATCCAGCAATTCTACTATGCAAGAATGAGAAAAAGCACATCAATTTTTCTTTATCATGCTCTTTTGACAAGACTTTTCTTTTTTTTACACTGTAGTACCTAAATTTCTTAAAACTGAACAAGGAGAAAAAGAGAAGAAGGAAAAAACAAGGGCATCTGTTTATTTTAGTATCCCCTTACACTTGAAAATAACTGAGAAAACTTTACTTTACAGCATGCAGGTTATATCACACATTATAAAAATACTATTGTTAAGAACAAAATTTTGTTTTGCTTATAGTTAACTCTCTCCCTCCTCTTCCCCTGTCCTAAGTATTCTTCCAAACATTAATGACATGAAGTAGGGCATATGCTTTAGAGTCCCCCACAAGTTTAACAAAGTCAAAAAAGAATGATGTTTCTAGGTTTTCTTGTTCTGTTATGTTTCACAAATATAATTAATGCTTTGTAATCCAACATTTATTTGTCAATTTCTGAGTTGCTGGTTTTATTCCTGATTATCTCCATCTCCCAAATCCAATTTCTGCTTCATTTCCAATGTACTCTCAGTCCTTCTAGTCAACTCATGTTTTTTCTGCCTATCAAGCATTTCCATTGAAACATTGGAAAAGGTTTCACTGGCACAAGAAGTAGAATCTCCTTCTGTTTCATAGCTCACTTTTTGTTGGGACACTTTTGTATTTCCTCCTTAGCACGTTCTGCATAATAAAAAAAAAAAAAAGATTTTGACCCTCCAGGAAAGAATATTCTGAAGATAGCTGTCCGGAGCAAACTGAATCTCATGCCTGCTTCTCAACATTCCCTGATTAGTGGAATAAATTTACTCCCCTTCTGCCTGGTGTACAGTGAGTAATCATTTTCCACAAACACACTACTGTCTCACACTTTTAGTACTTTGTCCTTTTGCCACAATTTTGTCAGAATCAACTCCTTCTGCTGGCAGGATGGCATCTTTACTACTAAAGGTCTAGGTTGTTTTTTATGGCCAGATTTGGAACATACACACAGTGTGCCCTTTCAATTAACTTCTGCTATGGAACACCAATCCAGTTGCTTATTTGTGCTTTCATAAAATTAATACAGTCTGTTCCTTCCAGCTTCTCTTGTACAGAAGAAAATCTCAAGTTTTCTCTAGATGCTCTGTCCTCTAATTCTATGATTTTTTTGAAACAACTCTTGAGCAGTCTCATATTCAGCCACCCATTTCTTCATTTTGACCTCTGATTTTTGCAGTTTTATCACCTCATCTGAGTATCTGTTTAAGGCTTCTTCTTCCATTTTTCCAGTCTCTTGTTATTTGAGTTGACATACGTCATCAATGTTTCATTTATTTTAACCAGCTCTGAGCACATTTGACTTATTTTTCCTCTGGAAAAAAAATGTACAATAAGCTGGTGCTTCAACAAAGTATTAGTTTAAGGGTGTGCACACTTAAGCAACCAGCTTATTGTACGTTTTTTATTTTTTATATTTTTCCCCTAACAGATTTGTTTGTTTTTTCAATTGAATTGTACAGGTTATAGGTCACATTAAAGGTGGAAGAAGTTTTGAAATGATTTATTGTGGTCTCATTTTTTTAAATCACAAAAACCTGGCATTTTAACAGGGGTGTGCAAACGTTTTATATCCACTGTGTATGGCACAGCTATCTTAAACAAAAATACTGATTTTAGTAAGAGATTTTGTTAAAAAAATCAAAATGGTCTCACACTAAAAAGTTTGGATGTAATAATTCTCTTCACAATTATTTATGACAAATTCAGAGAATTAGCCTGCAGTATAGTCACAAGAAAGAATAATTTTAAGTTTAACAATTTTAGAAATCATAACATAATTTCCTTATGTGAAAGACATTTTTAAGCAATACGGAAAATGGTGTGTCTTATCACATGTATATCAGAGAACTTAATTTACCCAAAATGTCTAGAACATTCATCCTTAGTACCTTCACTGTCACAAAACACACAATAACAGCAACTCAGAAATTGTACAGTCTAATGAACACTTACTTCAGAATTTAAAAAGACCTGCAGTGTACTGGTGTGCTCGGTGCATGCAGAACATATGGTCTAAGAAAGACATGAATCATGATCCAGATAGAAATCACATATCCATACAAGTACATCTAGTGCACTTCTGTAGGCAGAAGCATGGCATGTCTTTGCTGAGAACTGCACACCTGAGAGGGCTATGGTGCTAAAAGATAAAAAGTTGGTATGGGAACACTAAGAGTATACAACATGGTCCAAAATTAATGGCACCGGTACAGCCAGTCAATCATTCCTCATGGGCACCATAGGGCATCTATCCATTACTATTAATCTTAGAATCAGCCATACAATAACCAGCAACAGGGACTATGTAGTGTTTGGCAATGGGATTGTATGCAATGACCATAGCTAATATAGCAGGTTGAGTACTATAGAGTGACTCCTGTATGTCAAACACAGGACCAGCAGGTGGAACGATGTAGCACATATGCATGTGCTGACCTGAGATGACATCCCCATGGATGTAAGATGAATGCAAGGTTGCCAGCAAACATCTGATGTATATTATGAGATGGTCAGGGGTCAGTATAGCACAACACTTGCTAACCATTACCTGTTCAACAGTATACTGTATGGAGGGGGATATGAATGGCTGTGCTATACCTCTGTATCTGGCAGGTATCACAACCAAATATGAGACATTAACATTGGTTGAGAAAACATAATGACACCCAAGATATGTTTATTTCTGATGGCACTAAGTCTCTGGGACAGCATGTGTGGTTATGTACAGCAAGGACTTAGGACTCTGCCACCCAAATCACACCACTGCACATACACATTAAGAGGCAGTGGGATCAGACATATAGTAACACAGTAAACATTTACTATATGTAAATGCCAGGTATAGACTAGGGAGATCATGGAAATGTAAGAGTAGAAAAGAGAGTACATAGTCACATAAGGAAGGCAGTTGAAAGTCTGACAGAAACAACCACCAGATGGCAAAGAACAACAATTATTTGCAACCACACACATACACACAATTTGTGTTTGGGGACATCAAACCAATTGCATATGTCTTGTACCTGATATTCCTTGTAGAGGGCTGAAACTATAGAGCATACCACTATAGTAAATGGAAATTTACAAGTCTGATGCAAGCCATGGATGCAGATGGCTACCAAAAGCAATGCTACTGTGGCATGCCTACTGCCAGTAAACAGACACACAGTCTTCACTGGGGAACATCACATGTACATACTACAGACACTTCTGATAAGTATTGTCCATACCATACTACACACATTCCTAGATGTTTGTGATATGTCCCTACCCTGTGGCATGTGCTACTAGTCAAATCATATACAGGTAGAATGAAGGTGCATGATGTGAGATTCAAAAATAAAGGTGCAAGTGCATGCCTCACTTTGTAAGACTGAGCACAATACACACTTGTATCTCATTATGACTGAGATCCAGATGTGGACATTATGGATATATTTTTAAGGTTATATTCCTACTGGTCACCAGGATAGATATGGACATGTATATCTCAGTGCATTGGTGGCAGTACTCTATCATGGTAGCAACATGACACTCTAATATATATGTAATGGGGTACCCATGGCTATACTTTTGTATTCCATGTTGTGACGTCCCTACTCTGAGCCAGTGATCGAGGAGTCTCAGTCTTCACCATGGACACCAGTGAGGGATGTTCACTTGGAGCAAAGATGGATACATACAGTATTTCCAGATGCAACTCTCTGCACCAAGCACAATTCCCCCGGCCCCAAATAAGTATCATCTTTCTCTCTGCAGAAATTAGTGCTCTGTGCCCCTGTTCCAAGTAGCTGACACACACACTCTTTGAGATTTAATTTTCACACACACACACACACACACACACACACACACACACACACACACACACACACACACACACACACACACACAAACACCCCCCCGGGAAAGGCTGGCACAGATTTACCAGTTATGCCCCCTTTGCCCAGACTATAAGGTAGATACTGTCACCAGAACACTCCAAAGCCAGCTACTCTAAGGCTGTTATAAGGGTACTCAATTATACTGAGTAAAAGTAATTCTAATACAAATGGTAGTGTCTGACTAATGCAGCAAGGCTTTCAGAAGTGGCCACAGTGTCGCCAAATAAATATAAGTATTCTCAAAGGTTAAAATATTCTCTAAAAGCCTAGTCACAATGAAAAGTTTAAATATATTTAATAATAAATAATAACAGAACATGAAAATCTTAAATATCTATTTACAATAAACACCAGAGTTTCAATCACAAGAAATATTATAAATAAAAAAAACAATACTTAACTAATCTCACTATATTTTCCTGACTGATCTAAAGAATTACTATTCCCTGGCTACTTACTAAAGCAAAGCAAGATGAAGTGGGTAAGTGATCCTTCTTTGTCAGGTTTCAAAAACAGACTGCATTGAGACTACTATCTCATCTAGTATTAAAACATCATTTCAGTGTTGGATTACATAATGACATCACATACATCAGGTCATCTGACTCTGGTTCCCACACTACCCCCTTTACTAGAAACTGAACCAGAATCCAGCACATGTGTGTCATACAGAGTCCAGCACATATGTGTCATAATATCCACACACACAGCTTTGCTAAGATGTGTTATAGTATCTGGAAGCTATAAAACCATTTCAAAATTTTCCACCCTTCCAGGGTAGCAACTAGTTTACCCTTAAGGGCAATACAGTAGGATTCTTGGTTCTGGTTTTCACAGACATGTTGTTTCTGATTGCAATCAGAACTGTAGGATACAATCTATATGGCCTAAACCAGGTAATTTAATTTCAGACTATTTTTTCAAAGTTAGCTGGACTGAGATTAACATCTTCTCTTCCAGTATCTTTTGTTACAATATATTAATTTCAACAGTTACAATACAGTCGGAGATACAGGTGTTATTTCTTTTCTGTCCAGCAGGACCCACTGTTGGTACATTTTTAATATAAGCAGCTTTTCAAATACATTTTCAACACAAGCACCTGTACAAATCAGTTTGATATACAAATGACATATAATTATTTACAAAACTCCAACTAGCTATGCTGGCATATGCCACACATCCACTGCCCTATTTCTCCTGGCATAGCTGGCACTACCTCAAATCATCACATTTCTCCCCCTTTGAAGACTCAAGCTAGTTTTTCAAGTGACCCTGGAGAAATGTTGCTTGAGAGTAATGAGCCTATCTGGGAATATATTAACCCACACCCTGTCTTAAGAACCCATCTACATTGGCATGTTTGACTCCACTGCAGTGCTGCACTCTCATGTCATATGCCTGCAACCCTAGGCTCCATTTCAACAACTTGGCATTTTGCTTGCTGGCTTGATGTAGCCACAGATCCCCCTTAGACTTCTCCTGCCACCCACTGCAAATACTTAGCACCAGTGCCTCCCTATCATGTAAAGTTTCATCACATTAACATGGTGCAACGTGTGCCCCTGCCTCCTGCCTAGCAGGTTTACTATGTAGTTAACTTCACTGACCTTCCTTACCACTATGAATGGTCCTTCCCAAGTTGCCTGCAGCTTATTGTGTCTCACAGGAATGAGCAACATAACCTGCTATCCCACAGCATACTCTCGGGCTCGAGCCTTCCTGTCATACCAGATCTTTTTCTGCTGTTGGGCTCCTGCCAGGTTCTCCTGGGCCAAGCCCATTAGTTCCCTAAGCCATATCCTGAGGTTTAAGACATATGGCACAACAGACTCCTTGTGGAATTCACACTCATCATCCCACTCATCATGAATCAAATCTAAAGGCCCCCTCACACTATGCCCATACAGCAATTCAAAGGGTGAAAAACCTGTGGATTCCTGGGGTGCCTCTCTGTATGCAAACATCTGATGGGGCAAATATTTGTCCCACTCTCTCTTAAACTGGTCTGCAAATGCCCATAGCATGGTCTTTAGTGTACAGTTTAACCTCTCCACAAGACCATTAGTCTGGGGGGTGGTAGGGGCCGGTCTTTAGGTGCTTCACCCCACAGTACTCCCACAGACAAGCCAGCACGTTTGACATAAAATTGGCATCTCTGTCAGTCAGTATTTCTCTCAGGAAATCTACCCTCCTGAAAATCTCTAACACAGGATTTGCCAACTTTTCTGCCTCGATGGATACAGAGCCACCACATCAGGGTATCTAGTAACATAGTCTACTACCACCAGGATATACTTCTTCCCTGTGGAACTTGGGGTACTCAGAGGCTCCACAGTATCTATGGCTACCCTCTGAAATGGCTTTGCAATCACAGGCAAAGGCATCAAAGGAGCTTTCACCTTGTCTCCTGCCTTCCCTACTTTTTGGCACTACTCATAGGTCCTGCAGTACTCTGTTACATCTCTTGCAATCTCAGGTCAATAAATATTCTGCATAATATGTCTCTTGGTATGCTTTTTGTCCATATGACCTGCAAAAGGAATGTCATGGGCTATGGCTAGAAGTGCCAGATGGTGGGCTCTAGGCACTACCAACTGCTGTGTTACCTCCTCCTCTCATTATCCCTCAGGGGTCCACTCTCTATACAGTAACCCTTTGTTCAGTATACACACTCCCCTTTTCCTTGAGGATTAGGTGCCTCCCTAGCTACCTCCCTCAAGCCTCTTAGTGTAGCGTCCAAGAGCTCAGCTTGTCTCATCTTTACCTTGGTGACCCTTCCCAGCTCCCCTTTCACAGGAAGTCTGGTATCTTCTGACAGTGGTACCTCACTGTCAGCCTGGGTACTATCCATCACTTCTACCCTTGCAGTCACTCTGTCCAAAGGAACCTATCAGCAGCTGTGGCTCACCTTCAAGCTCACTGCTACAGGATAGCTCCCTCCCTGAAATAGCCGGGTCTGTTTTCAAAACATTGAATTGTCATAGCATTGAAACTCAAAACACTGAGGCCATAACATTGAACACCCAAAACAATGAAAACTCAGAAAAGTGAAACTTTGCATCATAAGATTGAAAACTACAACGCACATGTAAATAACATCCCCTCCACCTATAACAACACCAAACTAACAAACACACTTTTTACTACATTTCTGCAGGGGGATAAGCCCCCCTACACCCCATGTGGGGGGCTCTGCCCCCACACCCCCCTGTAAATTAAGTATACTAACTCCAAGATCGCACTACAGTGGGAAAAAAGTTAATTTCTTAACCTCACTGTATTGCAATCACCATACAGAATGTAAACATAATGTCTAAATCACTTACCTGTATGGCCTAAAAACACGTACAGATTGGCAAAATTAACACTTTTCCCCTACTCACTTCTCCAGGTACTTCTCAGAATACTAACTTAACTTCCATGAAAGCAACACATCCAGATGTTTACATTCTGTATGGTGATCATGTTACAGTGGGGTTAGAAAATTATTTTTTTTCCACTGTAGTGCAGCCTAGCAGCTGGTGTGCCCCCCCCCCCTGCAGAAACATAGTAAAAGCTGTGTTTCTTAGTTTAGTTTAGTGTTGTTATAGGTGGAGGGGATGCTATTTACATGTGCATTGTAGTTTTCTATTTTACGATGCACACTTTGTGTTCTGAGTTTACGTTGTTTTGGGTTTTCAGTGTTTTGGGTTTTCGATGTTATGGTCTCAGTGTTTTGAGTTTCAATGTTATGAGAATTCAATGTTTTGAAGCAGACCTGAAATAGCCACCTCACCAGTCCTGACTACAGGTGTGGGGTCTGTCTGGGTCTCCCCCAGGCTACCAGCCCCACATGCCTGTCTCCAAGCCTGACTGTATGTAACTGCATGCACATAAGGTACTTCATTATCAAAATCATTCCCTATAAGGACATCTGCAAGGATATCCTCAAGCACGCTACTTGCTTGCTTCCTTTTCCACCCTTCTCGTCAAGGTGAACACTGGCCAAAGGCATATGGAACAGGATCCCTCTAAAACCTCTGACTGGAGTGGACTGCCCAAGCAAGTACTGATCCTCTTTAACCAATGCAGGCTTCACAATGGTTATATCAGAGGCATTGTCTCTCTTAGCAGTGACTTGTTTTCCATTCACTAAGAGAGGATATAAACTCCAGTGATAGTCTGGTACCCCTATTGTCTCCAGACAACATACCACTGGCATACTGTTATTCCCACGTGCTGCCTCCCCTACCTTTTATTCCACACCTGCCTTCCATGGACATCTGTATGCAACATGGCCTCACTGGTTACATTTAAAACATCTAACCCTTGATCCTAGCCATGTACCTGAACTAGTGGTTTGCCCTGTTACTGGTGGACTTTGTTGGGGTGGTTTAGGCTGCCTACTATGGGTTCCCTTATATCCATGTGCAGCACTGGCATTCCCCTTCTTGTGCAGTGATGCCCTGCTTGGTAAGTAAAGATCCCTTTTCTCCCAAGCTCATCTGCACAGTTACACTCCTGGTCTGCCAACTAGATTCTCATGTCCTCAGGCAAAGTGCTAAGGGCTTATTCCCTAATCAAAAGGTCTGCCAAACCTTTCAAATGTGGTGAACTGACACCCACTCACCCACCTATGAAAATAAGTGCTTAACTCAGCAATATAATCACACACACTTTCATCTGCCTTGCGTCTATGCTCACAAAACGTTTTTCTGTAAGCTTCAAGTGTTAACTTAAAGCATTCCAATAAACATTGTTTAACTTTATCATAGTTTAAATAGTATCAGATAATTTAGAAATAGCAGTTACAGCTTTACCATGGAGTAAGGGGGTCAGGAACCATACCCAGAGCCCTTGATCAACATTATATTGTTTACATACTCTTTCAAATATATGAATAAAACTATCAAAATTATCACCCTCTGTAAACTGTGGAAGAAATGCACTGACCTTTATTACTTCTGGGGTTCAGTTATTCCCTTCCCCAGTACTTCCATGACCCAGCCAAAGAGTCAGTATCTCCCTCTCATGTTGATGCTGCTTCTCATTTTCTTCAGCCTCCAAATGCTGCAGTACAGTCTCTCATTTTCTTTGCCCTCCAAATGTTGCAGTCTTTCTGCCAATTTTAATTCCATCTATTTTGCTTGCCGAAGTCTCTCCTGATTCTAATTCCAAATATTTGGCCTCCAGTTCAAGTCTATTTAACTCCAGATGGGTTTTTAAGTCCTCTGAGGAAAAGGTGAACTGTCTTGTTTTTGAGGGCTGCAAATCCCCATCACCAGACTGGTTATCCTCCTGGTTGGTGGTCTGGGCTATAGCTGTGACTAAGGCTGAAATCATTTCCTCTTTAGTTAGGGTGGCATGCACCAATCCTTTGGCTTCACACACCTTGGCCAACTGGTTCTTTGTCAGCTTGCCATAATCCTCTGCTGACATCTTTACCTGCTTTCTCTGACTAAACTAGCAAAAAAATAAAACTGTTGTGAAAATGAAATTCTGTATGTTTACCTTGTGGCTGCTGAGAGCACACACACCTTCAGTGACAACTGCCTACAAGCTACAGAAGTTCAATTAATATCCCACCACTGCTCACCAATATGCGACGTCCCTTCTCTGGGCCAATGATCGAGTCTCAGTCCTCACCACAGACACCAGTGAGGGATATTCACTTGGAACAAAAATGGATATACACACAGTATTTCCAGATGCAGCTCTCTGCACCAAGCACAATTTCCCCAGGCCCCAAATAAGTCTCCACCTTTCTCTCTGCAGAAACTACTCTAAGGCTCTTACAAGGGTATCCTATTATACTGAGTAAAAGTAATACTAATACAAATTGTAGTGTTTGACCAATGCAGCAAGGCTTTCAAAAGGGGCCACAATGTTACCAAATAAATATGGTACTCTCAAAGGTTTAAATATATTTGTGACACTGCTAGCCCAGCTATCTGGGATTTTGTGGATAGTTGTGTGTCATTTGTGAATATTAATATGATTCATATGCTTGTCTTACAAATGTAAGAGAACTATATCTTATGCGTACATTAAACTACTAGTGCAGAAGTGTGTGTTGAACTATGTTATGTACTGAGCTTCAAGAATGTAACCACAGTATACCCTGCTGGAAAAGAACAGAAATGTATATAAACTATATACCTGTGCAAATGTATGTTTTAATAGTAGAAGCTGGGACATACATAATTAACTTGCAAAACTTCAAGAAAATAAGTTGAAAATAAAGTGTTTTAAGATTGTGTTATCTCTCAGTAAGCAGAATGTCTAGAGTTAGAGGTTTTCCTATTGTCTTGAAACAGAAATAATTACTAGGTTTCAAATGTAAAAGTGTTTAATTGTTTTATGAGTTCCAGTTCTGAGCAAACATCTGAGAGAGATGTATTTTTCACACAGAAATGTTAAATATTCTTAAGTTTCTGTTAGCCTGGGAACTGAAGGCAGGTGACAAAGACTGATGTCATCCAGGCTAACCCAGCAGTAATATGTGATATTAATTTAAGAACTCTCTCAGAAACAGAGCGGGCATTTTGTATCTTGTCTTTGACCTGGAAACATCCATCATCAGTACTTCTGCCTGAGTGTTGCTCTGTAACTAAGTCTAGGGTACAATAATATATTTTAGATATAGATAGGAATATAGTAAATATTAGTTTAGATGTTTTCTTTACTTGAGACTGTCCTACAATGTTGTTTTAAAATATTTCCTGTTATTCTGAACTCTGTAGTTACTGTGTTGTTTGAATATTATCTTGTTCTTTTATTTATTATTAAATGTATCTAAACCTTTTAATTGTGGCTGGTTTGTTTAGAGGCATCATTTGTAGGGGCCTTAGAGTAGCTGATAAGTAGTGGTTGGTGGCAGTGATAACTACCTTATAGTCTGGGCAGAAGGGGGCACAGCAGGTAAACCTGTACCAGCCTTCCCCCAGGAGTGTCTGTGTGTTTGTTTGTATACGAATTAAATCTCAATGTGTGTGTGTGTGTGTGTGTGTGTGTGTGTGTGTGTGTGTGTGTGTGTGTGTGTGTCAGCTACTTGGGCAGGGACATGAAGCACTGGTTGGACAGAGTGGGTGCTGGAGGTTTTGGCTTTACCACTCGGCTGAGATCTTAACCCTATAGCTGTGCCAGTGGGAAGTCTTATTGGGGATCTGGAGAAAGAGGCAAAAACCAGCCCCAGACTGACTGTGATCTCTGTGTGCTCTTAATGGAAACTGTACTTTAATGTGTGTGTACTTGTCATCCTCTCATTGTGTGGACGTCCCTCACTGTTGCCAGCAGTGAGGATTGAGGCTCCTTGATTACTGAGCCAGTGCAGGGTGTCACATATTACTTGTTTGGCAGTGGTGGGCTATCCACATCACATATTAATTGGTTGACAGTGGTGAGTTAGCTACATCACATATTAACTGGCTTATAGTGGTGTGGATATTGAATTCCTGTAGCCTGTGTACAGTGGTCACTGAAGGTGTTTGTACTCTCAATCAGCCATGCAGTGAACATTCAGAGTTCATATCACAATTTTTTTTTTGTTAGGTTAGTCAGCGAGAGCAGGCATGGGAAGAGACACCTGCACCAGGTGGAGGAGGGTCAGCAGGTCCCCTCTGAGCACTTTTATCAACTCTCCTGCGTGGCACCTCACCCACACTTTAGCTACTGCCAGAATCAACAGGCACTGAAGCTGCAGTAGCCACACTTCCCTGAGCAATGTCCTCGTCCTCCACCTGTCCAATATCTGTGGGCTCAGTGGACTGGGTAGGCATACTGGCTGTATCCAGGGAAAATGAAGTGGGTAGCTGGTTGTCAACCTCTGTGTCAGATTCAACCTCTGCATCTCCCTGACTGTGCCTTAGCTTGACCACCATCATCAGTGTCTGCTGAGACACTGACATCAGGTGGCACAGGGCCCACACTCCCACTGTCATGACCACCAGTGATAAAAAGGAAGAAACACAGGAATACATTAGTACCTGCCCTACTATGGTGCAATATAGGCTAAACAACTAAAGTGCTGCCACTATTACAGACAGTACAGCAATACACACAGCAGGCCTAAAATGACACATTATAATATTTCTTTAAATTGATTTGCAGTACTGACAAACTTATTTGGCTTATCATCTGCAGGAAGCATATCTTGCTGGATTCCTGGTGGTCTTAAAAGAGGTTAAGCAAGAGGTAAGGGCAACAAGATCACAGGGGGTAATACATGTATTCATCTATATTTGCATTAATTCTACTTTCAACAAGAATGTGGCTGACAACTCCAAACTAAGTATATAACTGGAGTAATCTTCAACCCCTCCTCCAAAAAAAAGACACGTGACACAGAAGTAACATTTATGTCAATTGTTTTACTATACAACAGTATTCAACTGGTCATATAACAAAGCCTACCTGGAAGCTCCTCTTGGGACTCAGCAGGAGTGGCACCCATGTCAAGGACATACTGTGGTCCACTCAGCTATGTGCTCTCATGACAGAAGATATTTGCCAGGAACTCTTCATTGGGGGTAAGAAGTGATTCTGTAGCAGGCCCTCCCCCGGTTACCTTTTGGTCTCAGGCAACTGCAGCTGCTCACCTTCGTGCAGTGGTAATCATGTCAGTGGTAGCCCTGTGATGCACCTGTTCATACGTTCAGTTGTGGCCGCCCACAGAAATGATGTTCTCAACAATCTGCTGCCACAATTGTAGCCTGTGTGCATATTGGGCTGACCCCTTCCCTGCAGAAATGCCTAATGTTGGCAGAGAGTATCAACAATGATGTTGTTTTCTGCATTGCTGAATGGGGGTTTCCACCTCACTGACATTTTTGTGAGCTAAAAGACAACAGAATGATAATACACACAAGTAGAAAAGGAAACATCTAGCAAAGCTAGACTTTCCACTGTGTGATACCTTAAACCTCTTGTATTAGAGGCGACATGGGATATATGCAAATTACCTTTTAAGGACATCAGGTGTTTCGGCTAAATCATAAGTATCACATAACTACAAAGTAACTGTTTCCAGATAAAGCAGTAAATGTAGCCAGTCAGTTATTACCCACTGGAAAAACATAAAACATGCTACAGATGTGAAATACTAACAGCAGGCAGGATGTAAAACAAGGAGAGTAGCAAGAGCAACATATCCTTGTTTGTGCCATAGCAGTAAACTCAACTGTGCTTCTCCCAGAAAACAGTCCATTCTAGTTTGTGACATAACAGTAATTCTTCTTTGCTCCCCCCACCCGAAAAAGAACAGGCAAATGAACGATTTGGCTAATAAAACATCTTTGAAATATTATAAGTGCTTTCAAAGGACCTGTTCCTGAAATATTTGTACATATTTATCACACAGCATTCTATTTTAGGATCATAGGACCATACTAGACTATCGACCTAGAAGTCATTTCAAGCCTAGCTGTTTCACACCAGTGTAATACTATACATACTCTAGTCAACACCCAAGATTGTATTTAATAATGGCTGCCCATGTCCAGGAGGGTTGTGGGCACTATCTCTGGTAAGAATTTACGATGCCCCATCCACTCATCCAGGTTCCTTTTGAACAGTGTCATAGTAGTGCTCTGCTTTACACGAATTGGAAGCCTATTCCAAAGATGCAGCAGTCACTGGGAGACAAATCTGTCCCTCCAGCATATCCTATTTAAGTTGCAGGCCATATTTAGGTCCCTGGACAGGACTGTTTGATTTATGGATGTGCAGCAAATTCATTAGGTTTGGGTCAAAGAGTGCTCTGTAAGCCAGGCATAAGTCTCCCCTAAGAAGTCTATACGATGCTGACAAGGACTTTAGTTGGTCTGTGTAAGACATGTGCTGGAATCCCTTGATCTTCTTAGTTGGAAACCTCTGAGGTTTCTCCAATTGCTGCAGGTTTTTTGTATGGTACATGCTGGAAGGGGCATTAAACTCAATTATGGGCCTGATTAGTGATGAGTATAAAGGGGTTATAACCTCCATTGCTGTAGAGGTGATACATTTGGTAATCAAGTGTGCTACATAGAAAGCTTTCCTTATTGCAGTAGATACATGGTGCTCAAAGTTAAGGTCACAGTCTACTTGTGATCCTACATCTCTTACCACTTTGTAGGTACATAGGGTATTGTTGTTAATTTGATAGTGTGAAGGAACATTGCTTTTACCGAAGGGAATGATGATGCATTTCTTTGCATTCAGTTTGAGACCATGACTAAGGCACCAGTTATTGGTCTGCGTAAGACCCTTCTGAAGTATACTGACATCATTTGGGGATTCAGTAATTGTACTCAGTTTGCAGTCATCTGCAAACATCAGCCACAGTCCCCTAGTGTGGCCTGAAACTCTGAGAAGTATATACCAAACAGTAGGGGGCCCAGCACTGACCCTTGTGGCACCCCGCTGGTGACAGGTCTGCTGGTTGATGTGGAGTTACGCACTTTGACAGTGTGTGACCTGTTTGTGAGCCAGTTGGCAATTCATCATACAACAAAGGGGTTTGCTAAGTTTATCAATAATGCCTGAGTGTGGGATTGTGTTTTAGCCTTTTCCAAGTCGAGGTATGCTGTGTGCACAGATTTGCCCTTGTCAATGGCCCTGGTCACATTTTTGAAGAAATCCACCATGTTTAACAGCCAGGATCTGCCCTTGATGAAGCCTAATTGGGTCAGATCCAGGGTTTGGAGGTTGCCTATGCTGTTATTTATGAGGTCCATAATGATACGTTCCATGGCTTTACAGATGAGGCTGGTCAAACTTATGGGTCTATAATTCCCTGGGTTTGTTGCTAAGCCACCTTTGTGGAGGGGAATAACTGTTGCTGTTCTCCATTCCATAGGAGCAAAGCCAGTGGTTAGGCTCTGACTGAATAGGGTACTTAATGGTGATGCTAGTTCATGTTTTAGTATGTTTAGAAGACAGCCTGGGATGCCGTCTGGTCCCATAGAAGCTATATTTTTTGCTTTAGACAAGGCTTTTATGACCTGCTCTTCGGATATGTAGGGTGGGGGGAAGTTCAGGGCAATGTTTGTGATAAGTTTGCAGGGGATAAGGGAGTGAAATCTTTGCCAAATCTGTCCACTAACAAGTTTGCTATCTCTACAGGATCAGTGTGTGTGTGATACCGTTACTCACTAGTTCTTGGGTCCTACCTTTTATACTCCATATATAGCTGTAAAAGGCCTTATGATTATCCTTGGCTGTAACTGCTAAGTTTTCCTCAAAGTTACCCTTAGAGGATTGGTATGTTGTCTTATTTGGTTGTTGAGGCTTAGGGGGGTACTTTTCCATTGTTGGGGCCTTGCCTTAGTTTTCTTAGACAGCAACTTTTTGCATTTGTTGCAAAATTTGTTGATTATGGATGTTCACCAGGACGGCTTTTTTTTTTTTTTTTTACTTGGGGCTCTGGCTTTGATTTTCACTGGAACAGCTGAGTCTATACATTTAGACAAATGATTGTACAGGGCTTTAGTGTAAGCTTTGGTGTAGTTACCACTTCCAAGCTGGGGGTGGGGCTTGGAATGCATTTATACCTTCCCCTAGAAGGATATAGTTTGCTTTGGTGAACTTTTTAGTTTCACTTCACCCTTTGTGAGTTCTGGTTTTAAAGCCAGTTCAAAGGCAACCGATTTGTGGTCAGATTTAACAAATGAGGGCCTGACAGCTGCAGTGGTGCATCTGTTTGTCATGTTAGTGAGGACTAGATCTAGTATGTTTGTTCCTCTTGTCGGGATTTGAACAATTTGTTCCAGGGCATTTGAGTTAACAAAGTCAAGTTAGGGCTTGAGTAGGTTTTCCATTTGATGGTGGGATAATTGAAATCCCCCATGACCAGAGTGCTTGGCAATATTTGGATTGACTCCAGTTTGGTCAAGTAGGCCTCATGTGCATCATAATCCATGGAGGGGGATCTATAACTAGCTATGACTTGAATGGGGGTCTTACCCACAGTAATCCAAACTTGGAGCAACTTCATGGAGTTGTCCAGTCTAGCTAGTCGGGAGGTGAATTTCTCTCTAATATAGATAGAAACGCCACCTCCTTTGGTTCTCACATGTTCGTTTTGCGGTCTGAAGGTGTGGAAGGCATTGTAACCTTGCAAGGCCGGGGCATCTACATCCTAAAGTGACAGAAGTGCTTCCTGGATGTGCAGTTTTTTTGTTTAAGTTCCTAGCGTTTAGCAGCATAACCTTTATTTTGTTATGGTTAGCAATTTTCACATTGGCAATTTTGTTTTTGAGACCTTGTCTAAAAAAGGTACTGTGGGGTAGGCAAGATCCTTTGCTAGCAGCCGAAAGCAAAGTAGTGCCACATGAAGCCATCTCTGGCAAAGCAGTGATGTTTTCTGACTATGTCATCCCAGACTGACAGAAACTGGATCCCCTTTGAATAACACCAAAAACTAAGCCAATTATTGAAATAATTCATTTCTTGTTTATACTGTGGCATCATTTTAGGTGAGGGTAGTATGATGCTCAAGGTTAGGGACAAAACTGCATCTTAACCATGTTTCTCTCTATATATAGTCCAGTGAGGTATGTTTCAGGTCATTCACTCCAACATGACAGAGTCATAATAGTACTTGTTGCTGAGAGACCTGACTGAATGCATGATCTGACGAATCCCGGCTCTGGACAGGCACCTGGCTGTGACTGTCTCCTTATCTAACCTGGTGAGGCGGGTATCCATGTGTCTCACTATGGAGTCTTCAATGACAAGAAAACTTGTTTTTTGAGTGTTATGCCTTAAGGGCTTGGTAGGTGAGACATTGGTGTTGCTACGTGTCTTGGTTACTGTGAGAACCATGTTAGCTGTAGCAGTCTTTTGTTTTGGAGGTCTCCGGTGTTTCGGTAAGATTTTTGAGAGAACCTCCACGTATGTTGATTTATATGTTGGATGTATACTATGTGTATAAGTACTGGTACTATGTGCATGAATAGTGGTGGGTGACTTGACAACCTCTTCAGTGTTACTGTTTTGAGTGCAAAAGAGCAGGGATTCAAGATTCTTGGTGTAGATAAATCTCTCACACTCTGTACTAGAGTGATTTATTAGTAGAGGACAGTCAGTTTACATGAGGCAGTTGCTACATTGCCTCAGAAGATCCAAATTAACAAGGCTGACAGGGGAAATAAGGGTAGTCCAACTGTCCATAATGCTAGGTTTGAAGAACTGTTATCACAAAGGGGTGTTGTCAGGACTGATCTAGGAGGTTCTGATGGGTTTTTGGCAGGTGGTTTAATAGGTCACAGCTCACTAACAATACTTCTTAGACCAGAAATGTACTAAAGATGAGGACTACACTAATGTACTACAGCTGTATCTAAGGGAAAAACTGTTGAAATTATCTGTCTGTCTATGGCACACAATTGCACAGCAGTGTGCAGTGCTGTAAGATGCACAAACAAGCAGAAACTCACTAAAATGTAGGGCTTTAATACCAGAAGCTAAAACTTTAAAAAAGAATGAAAAAAGAAACAACGAAGGTGCTTACTCCAAGCCCTAGACCAATCACCCTTCAACAGACAGATTCCAATTAGCACATTTCTATCACAAGGGTGCAGAAGCGCCCCTTCCAATCAAAGATGACTTGGAAAATGTGCTCAGAATACAACAGCCACTACAAACAGACCCAGATGCAGCAAACCTGTATCTGGACTATGCTACAGCTACTAGTTTCACTAATTTAGGAGGGAAACACTAAATAAATGTTTTAAACAGAAAAAAACAGCAGTGAGACACTAAAAATGTTTTAATCAGCAGAAAAAACAGCAAGGAGACACTAAAGAATGTTTTAAACAGCAAACAAATCAGTTATTTGAAACACTGCTTGGCGGGAAAACAGAACTAACAGAAAAAGAAGTTATGTACTTACCATAACATTCCATGTGAGTTGTTCATCTCTCCTTCATTCTTACAGATGGGTTCGGAGCCGATCCTCGGCTCCGAGTCGGCCTATTACAAAGCTCAAGGTTTTCATATAGCTGGAGGCCAAGCCCCTATCCCATGATGCACCTAGAGTTACCTCAGATCTTGTTTGCTGCGTATAATAATACCATATGTCATTCTATCACTCCATAAGAGAAAGCTATAGAAGGGTTGAGCAACCAGGAAGAATCCAGCATCTTGGTCTTCAAAAAACCCTGGAGGGTGTAAGAGGGTGGGAAGTAAGAATAAAGGCGAGATGAAGAACTCACATGGAACGTTATGGTAAGTACATAACTTCTTTATGTGAAGTTGTTTTATCTCGCTGTTCATTGTTACAAATGGGTAGCATCCCAAGTACCATCTATCTCGGGTGGCTCATGGGAGTATGTTTTTCAGGACAGTAGACCCAAAGGAGGCCCTGTCAACTTTGTAATGAGTGATAAAGATATGAGGTCTTGACCAAGTGGCTGCTGCACAAATGTTATCTATAGAAAGTCTGGCAGAAAAGGCAGAGGATGTAGACACTGCTCTGGTAGAGTGAGCCTTAATTTTGCGTTGTAAGAGCATATTAGCAGCTGAATAAGCAAATGTGATACAATCAGATAACCACTTCGACAGAGTTATTTTGGCCACTGGCATACCTTTTCTGGAGTCTGAAAAGGAAACGAAAAGCTGTTCAGATTTCCTAAAATCTTTTGTTCTATCCAAGTAAAATCTGAGCTGTCTATGAGCATCAAGTTTGTGCAGCATATATTCTAAGTTGTTGGAGTGATTGGGGAAGAATACTGGCAAATCAATAATTTGATTAAGATTAGCTTCAGTACAAACACTGGGCAAAAAGGAGGGGTTAGTTCGAAGTGAGACTGTCATCATGGAAAATCAAATAAGGATGCTTAATGGACAAGGCTTGAAGCTCTGACACTCTGCGGGCAGAACTGATAGCTACTAAAAAGATAGTCTTCCATGACACAAATTTGAGGTCACATGAGGAAGGTGGTTTGAATGGAGGGAGAATAATGCGAGAAAGCATAAAATTTAGATTCCATGGGGTATAGGGAGATTTCACAGGTGGTCTGAGATGAAAGGTCCCTTTGAGAAGGGCTTTGGATAGTTTGTGTGACATAATGTTCAACCCTTCAAATCCAAGGTGAAAATTAGAGATAGTAGCAAGTTGAACACGAACTGTTGCTGCTGCAGCTCCTTTGTTGAAGATCATGGTCAAGAACTCTAGTACAGAGGCCACAGGGGCTAGGTAGGGATCAATGTTGTTTTGAGAGGCCCATATAGAACATTTTTTTCCATTTGCTAAGGTATAGCTTCCGCATGAGAATTTATGAGAGGATATGAGAATTTGCTTTGTCTCATTAGAAAGGTTATAGAACCTGGCTATGATGGGAATTGGAGCAGCCAACTTCAGGTACTGAAGAGAGGGATGAAGTTCCCCCGATGAGTGCACCAGAAGATCAGGAACTGGGTCCAGAATCCCAAGGTCTTCCAATTGATGAAGTCGAAGGAAGGGGAACCAAATCTGATGAGGCCAATGAGGGGCTGTTAGAATGATGGTCCTTCCCAGGGCTTTTGCTTTCTGTAGCACCTTGGGTATCAACGGGATTGGTGGGAATGCATAGAGGAGACCTGGAGGTCAATTGTGTATGAGTGCGTCCCTTGGGGCTTCTCCTGGATGGGAATCAGGGCAAAGTAGCTTCTGCGTTTTGTGTTCCTGTGGCTGGCGAAAAGGTTGCAGCAAGGCTGGCCCCACCTGCAGAATATCCTGTCCGTTATTTCTTTCTTGAGGGACCACTCGTGAGGCAATAAAATTGCTCTGCTCAGCTTATCTGCTATCACGTTGGATTTCCCCGGGATGTGCGTTGCTAACAGAAAGAGCTGGGTGGATATAGCCCACTGCCATACTCTTAGAGCCTCTCGACAAAGGGGGTAGGACTTGGTTCCTCCTTGTTTGTTCAAGTACCAGATGACTGACATGTCTGTCTGAATCGCAATTGTACCCAGAGAAAGAGAGTCCTGGAAGTACTGCAATGCTAAAATTACCGCTTTCATCTCTAGGAAGTTGATATGCAGATTTATCTCTTGATCGGTCCATATGCCTTGGGCTGTTCTTCCCTGAAAATGCCCCCCCCCCATCAGGGAAGCATCCGTGGTCACTGTGGCCGCTGGTGAGGGTAGAATAAAAGGACGACCTATCGTGACATGAAGAGAGGTCAACCACCACTGAAGATCCTTTTTGCATGTGTTCGTGATCATTATAAGACATTGGCAGTTCATGGTAAGACCACTGAGTGGACAACAGCCATTGCAGAATCCGCATGTGCATGCGACCCAGCGGTATGGATAACAATTTAAGTACTTCTGATGCTGGAGCCTTGTTTTTGGATATGATATTGCAGACCTGCTGATGGAGTAGTAAGACTCTTTCTGATGGAAGTCTTAGCATGGTGGTGATGGTGGTGGTGTCCTATTCTGCTCCGATAAAAACGGTATGTTGCGATGGCAACAAGGCAGATTTTCCTGAGTTTACTGTAATGCCCAGCTGACTGCAGAGTGAAAGAGTGGTGTCCCTGGCTTGAATGAGTTGATGCCTGGTGGTGGCGGTGAGGAGCCAATCATCTAGGTATGGAAACACCTGGAATCCTAAACGTCTCAGATGAGCTGTGACCACTGCCATGCATTTGGTGAACACTCTGGGAGCTGTAGTGCGACCAAAGGGCAGGGCTCAAAACTGGTAATGATTGGCTCCCAGTCGGAAGCACACATGATCCCTGGATGATCTGGCCAATTTTATGTGATAGTACGCATCCTGGAGATCTATTGAGCACATCCAATTCTTTCCCTAAAAAGGGAAGTATTGACTGAAGCGTGACCATCCGAAACTTCTCTTGACAGATCTGTTTAGTCTGCTGAGGTCCAATATAGGTCTCCAGTCCCTTGTCTTTTAAAAGAATCTTGAGTAAGTTCCGGATCCTATCTGGTCTGCTGGGACTGGTTGGATGACTCTTTTTGTTAGCAATGAACGGACTTCTATTGTTGCCTGCTCCCTGTAACTGAGTAGAACGTCCGGGATTTTTCTTGTCAGTGGAGGGGGTGTGGCGAAAGGAATGAAATATTCTCTGGAAATGATACTTTGTACCCAGTTGTCATTTGTTAATTTGAGCCAGGCATCTGGATACAAAGATAAGCGACCCCCGACTGCCTCCAGAGTGGGACAGTCAGGCCTCCTTACAGGAGCGCTGGTAGGGCTTCCCAAAGAAGTGATCTCTGTTGCCCTGGTTTTGTGGATCCTCTCTGCTGCGAGGGCAACATCTTCCATTATTGCCCCCTCCTCTGCCCCTGGAGGGGGGTGTTCACCAAGTGTGTCCTGAAAGGCACCCTGGGCTTTGCGGAACCACATCTTTCCTCCCCTTTGACCCTTGGGGTAGGGTCTGGAAGGGGTGGAAAAATGGACTCTGATGGCAGACAAAGTCTTTCCTTCCTACTCACACCTGGTCAAAGTTTCCTTAACTTTGGGCCCGAAAAGGGACGAGCCATCAAAAGGGGTATTTACAAAGGATGACTTAAAGGGCTTCACGAAGGAACACAAGCGCATCCAGGAGTGTCTCCTAAGAGCAATTCATGTATCCGCTGCCCTGCTCATTCCATCAGCTGCATATGAAATGAGGCGCATGGATGAGTTCACTACGAGTTGAGGGTAGCAAGCTGGGAGGCAACTTTATCTGAAGCTCCTGCAGCTACTGTACCCTGAAGAGTATCTTCCAGCTCTTTAAGGAGATCTCTTTGCAGTCTAGTAAAATGGGTTAGATAGTTGAGCGAACGCAGTGCAAAAGTCGCTGAACTGTAAGTGCGCTTCCTATATCTATCCATGATTCTAGAATCTCTGTTACAAGGATGGATAAAAGAGGAAGTTTCTGAAATTTACTTTTTGGTGGCTGCCACTACCACCATGGCATCAACTGGCACACCCTTAGTAAGAAAAGATTTGTCCTGGGGAGCAGAAATAAATTTATTAAGCCTCCTGCAGACGGGCTCCATGGTGTCCGAAGACTCCCACGCCCTTTGTGAGACCAGCTGCATAAGCTTATCGAAGGGTGGAGACACCCAAGAGGTGGAGGGCTGAGATCCAAAAGCCTTCAGGAGAACCAACTCATTTTCAGTAGGGTTGGTGGACTGCCAGTCACCCCTCTGCCTAAGGATTTCTAATATCTCAGCAAATGAGATATCCTCAGAGGGGGACCGTGGGGACCCTTCTGATTCATCCAAGTCGTATCAGATGTCAGGGACTCCTCTGTGGGGAGTCTAAATGCTTCCTCTTACAGATTCTCTTCCTGGGGACCTCATCAGTGGGGGCTTCTGGTGAGGTCTCAGAAGAGCAGGCGCCACCCAATGGGGCTTCCTGAGGCTCTGCGTCTCTACTCTTGGCAAGGATCTGTGAAGCATAAGCAGGCACAGGCGCTTTAGGGGAGGAGGTAGCCGGACCTGAAGTCGAAGATGTCTTAGAAGACATAACTCTCCTTATGGCTTTGAAGACACCTCTGCTCTGATGAAAAGGGCCTGACGGATCCGAGGAAACCATCGATACCCCCGGCACCGGAACAGTGGGCTCTGAGCCAGAGGTAGGAGTTGAACTCATCTGAGCCGAAGCCCCGAGAAGCATAGTCAGAACCGACAAGTCAGTCTGACTATCCTCCCCGGACCCGACCAGAGAGTGTCAGCTCCTAGACTCCTCGATTGGCGCCGAGGACGTCAGAGTAAACAGCCGGACAGTGGAGCAGGCGTCAGTTCCGAAGGTTCAACGATTATCAAGTCTGACTCCTCCGGCTCTGAAGGACCGGTATGGCTTGGAGGAGGAAGAGTAGTAGCTGGTAAAAGGGTCTTTGGTTCCGAAGCCACTTGGGTCAGAGCCAATTAGAATTTAGCAAAGGCCGATGCCTGTAAAAGCTTCTGCATCACATGATCCACATCCAAATCGGAAAGGCTAATCAAAGACCGAGATGAGTGGATAGAAGGAGGTACAGATGAGTGGATAGAAGGAGGTACAGACTGCAGGAGTGGAGCTTAGGCACTTCGGATACTGGTTCCAAAACTGGGGACGAGCTCCGAAAGGACAAGACGGTCGGCTCCGAGGTCTGTGGAACTGACGTTGAAGATTTTTTAAATTTCTTAACCTCAGAAGTAGAAGTCTTGGAAGACTTTGAGGATTTACTAGCTCCATCTTGGTCACTCAGAGCTTCTTGGAATGAAGGTTTAAGTAAACCTCTGTCGATCAACTTTCTCTTTCTCTCCTAGAGAACCCTAGAAGAGAAAGAATGACAGATGGAACAGCTTTTCTGGAGATGCAATGCTCCCAAACAATAAACACAATTTACATGACTGTCAGTGACAGAAATTTTCTGCCCACATTTAGGACATTTTTTAAACCCTGACTTAGGGTGCTTGTCTTTATCATCAGCCAATTGCGAAATACACTATGCCAATAGGGTGCTGTAAAAAAATCGACACACCCAACAATTAGCAAACAAGCCCTCCTAAAACTATGGGCTAAATATTAATCAGTACACACACACACACACACACACACACACACACACACACACACACACACACACACACACACACACACACACAAAAACTATTTGTCTAAACTGTAAATAGTAAATATAAGCAAGTTGTGACAGAAAAGTCACTATATAAATGCACACAACTAGAATATAAACTACTAATACGCACACTTTTATCTAATCTCTAAGATAAAGTATTTCAAAGCTGTGACAGGAAGGTCACTTAAAAACTCTAAGACTAAATCTAACAAGTTATCAGCACACAATCTAAGCACTAATAAAGATCAAACAAGGCCTAAATAAACAAGGCCAAGAGAGCTAAATACTAGATAAAGAAAAAAAGACACACCAAGGGAAGGGAACTACACAAAAAGCTATAAGAGCTTATCTAAAGATCTAAAGATATAAAGCAGAAAATACTTATCAATAATATCAAATATTTAAAATAAAATAAGGTTTTTACTGGACCGAGCTAGCGAGAACCTCTGATCTATTGCAGCGGCAAACTAGATCTGAGGTAACTCTAGGTGCATCATGGGATAGAGACTTGGCCTCAAGCTATATGAAAACCTCGAGCTTTGTAATAGGCCGACTTGGAGCTGAGGATCGGCTCCGAATCCATCTGTAAGAATGAACGGCGAGATAGAACAACACATCAGATGCTTTGCAAAGAGTGAAAAGTAGCAACAATTACTTTGCCAACAATGAAAATAGCAAAAAAGCTTTGCAACAGTGAAAACAGCAACACAATAAGATTTAACAGGCACAGTAAGGCAGACAAATGCAGTACAAACAGTGCAGTTTATTTTACAGTATTAAAATACAGCATTAAATAAACAGAACACAATAAAAAGTGCAGTAAATAGTATAACCAAGCAAAAAAAAAAAAATAGGCAACTTATGTTTTTTGGGAAGTTCAGAAGCTTTTAGTCATCTGATATCTCATCAGAGTTGTGGCTGGTAGCCAACCTCAGTTCAGCTCGGTTCAAACAAGCAGGCATCTGCTCAAATGTGGGGCTTAAATACCAGAAGCTAAAAACTAAAAAAAAAACTTGTGTACCTCTAAAATGGCTTGAAAAACAAGGCCATGCCATCAGTACACTTTTAATTAATGCAAACAGATAAAAGTGGAAAAGCCTTTGCTTCACATTATTCATAAATATATTCCAGCATATGCATTATGTAGGTAACAAAACTGGAGCATACCTGCTGGAGTTCAATACTCCTCTGTACAGATATCTTGTGAATAAATATGCTTTTGTGAAGTCCTGCAAACATGTAGCAAGTGTCCTCGCCATCAATTTGGCTAACTACACATTTGCTTTTTTTTTTTTTTTTTTTTTTATAATGGAGTAGATTATTAATGGATTGCACCTGTCTTAGCCTGTGTTTCAGAGATGCTAATTACAACATAAGCAGCTGAACTGCATGCTAATCAACCAATCTGGTGGAGCTATTCAACAAGTTATAATGCATCCATGTAGACTCCATGCTGTTTTTTCCTGCGGATTTCAAAAGTTGTGCAGTGCAGACACAGAAAGTCTACACAGACAGAATGTTAGGAGCTACTGCTGCTTTAATCCATTGGTATGTGCTAGAGGCTGCAGGCAATGCTGGTGCTGCTGCCAACAGGCCTAGGCAGAGACTGAGAAGAGTTTTCAGGCCACATTTAACTTATCACAACATACACAACATGGACATTGTAGAGTGCTACAGGGTGGACAGAGACACAATACAGGAACTCTGCAACCTCTGCCGACCTCAACTCAAGAGACAGAGCCTTTACCTCCCTGTGTTCTGGCTGTGTACTGCTTGCATCACAGTCAACCCTGAACTAACAATGTGGCAACTGCTGCATTTACAAGGTAAGTCCTGAACATGTAGTGAATTTTATAACAATATCATGGCATGTCCTTGTATTTCATCACTTGGTACAGTAAGTAAGTAAAAGGTGGGAGATTTGTACAGGAATTAATGTAACATGTGATAGCAGGGTGTTATTTGACTTGTATGTGTCCATTAGCAAGTAGCAGGCCTCTGTCATCAAAGATTCACACATTCATACCTCTCCAATGTAGTGATGACCATTGCAAGTCTTCAGTTTAGTACCATACATTTGTAATGGGAAATCATTACAGAGAGAAGTTAGAAAGTAATGAGACACTTTGAGGTTTCTGACTTCACCCTCACAAGATCAAACAGGCAGGATGCAAAACAAGGACAACATATCCTTGTTTGTGCCGTAACAGTAGCTCAGCTTGGCCCCCCCTTCTCGAAAGAACAGTGTACCCTTGCATGTTCCATAACAGGAACTCACCTTTGCCCCCCCCCCAAAAAAAGAGCAATCTATGCTTGTTTGTGCCATCCAACCTGCCTTTCATTTGATAGCACCTGCATATCATAGTATTCCCAGTTAATAACCTCACACATTTTTAAAGTAACAATATAGATCGGCTTACACACTGCATGTCTCTGAGTACTTGTTAGATAACTGATGAATGACCAAGAAACACAGAAAGGTAAGACGGAGATGTATATTTGCAAGCAATAATCATAACAGGTTGCGTGATCACTAAGTGCAGTACATCCAAATATATTAAGTATAATAAATGTACAAATAACAGTTTATGCCTTGATATCACTGTACATTTAGTTGTACTTGGTTGTGTGAGGAATTACTTCATTTCTTTGCTGCAAAGCTGTTCCGGCACCCATCCTGTTTTCTGAAGGTGCATTGGAGTGAGAGTTGAAACCCAGCTCTATGTAGATATATCTCATGTGTACTAACATTTTCTACCATGTATGTCATAAACTGATTTTCCTCATGTCAACTATTTCTTAGTTGTTTTTTTTTTTGGGGGGGGCACTGTTTGCACGATGCAGAAATGGGTTTGGCTATGCTCATCTGGTTTACCTGTACAGTGGCAGTGCACAAACTGGAAGGATGGACCACCCGAGTAGTAGACAGGACCCAGGCAACCACAAATATAAATTGGATGCATTTAATTAATACTTTTGGAAGTCATGCAAACACATTGCCCACCACTGCGCATCCTCAAATACTGTGTTTGAGCGATCGTAAGTGATGCACAGCATTTTCAAATATTGCAAAACCACAAAGTGCACACTCCCAGTAAGCACAATACCTGCAATTTTCAGGAAAACATCATTCTACATTGGTCTTGATCTGTGGTAGGAATGGCAGGCATTCGTGGAGAGGTTCTAAGACTCCGTGCTTAAAGATGGAGTGTCCACGAGTTAGTGTTTGTTGGACTCCTAGTGAATGAACATGGGCCCAGGCTATTGCAGAGACTATCGTGGCTCAGATTACAAGTCAGAGGCATGGAATAGTCTTGCCTGGGTTTTGACCATTGCTACCGGTATCCCCGCACTGGTAAGCAATATAGGAATCACTACAGAGGCTTCAGGATGAAGAAGAGGGATACGCTCGAACGTTGGATCGAAGAATGTAGGATTGGGAGCAACCCACAGATGGGTAAGTATCACTTACAGAGACATCTGTAAGAGTTAAAAGCTGGATATAGCTCGGATTGGTATTTATCATAGTATTCTTTCTGTTCTATTTTTTTTTCAGCTGCCGTCACAGACCAAGAACTGAATACGTGAACCCATGCCTCTAGACTAGCACTAATGCAAGAAACATGTGGTATGTATGCATTTGAACAATACTGTTATTGTAACATTAAAAGTAAAGCCACATTTTTTGGTTTATTATATAGTTGTATCATATTCAGCATGCATCTCTCAAATGTAACAGGAAAGCATGCTTGCATTAGTCAGTAGGCCAAAACAACAGTTCAGTATTAGAGAGTAGTCAGAGGTTGTGGGTTCAAAAAACCACACACCTAAAATATACAATGCTGTTACATTTTTATTGCAATGTAACATTACACATCTAAAGCAGTAGCACCAATGGCCTGCTGTAAACTGTAATCAGTGTAACTGGAGCATGCATATGTGGAATATATGCACACATCAAGGATTGCTTGCTGCAATCTGTAGTATAGTGTGCATCTGTTATGAGAAAGGTAGTCTTAACAGTAAAAAAGTTATTTGTTAGGAGATGGTAGTCTTAAAGGTAAAGGAAAAAGAATAGTCAAATAACTGTATTAAGGCATTGTATGTCACTTATGAAATTGGTAATGTTCTCCCTTGTTTTTCTCTCACCCGAGCCCTTATATTTTCTTTTTTGGTTTGTTTAAATTTGTTTGTTTTTTTCAAACAGCACAGCAGGGTAGGCCTGCCCCACAGGATCTATCTGCCCCCACTCCACCGGCTATGGCACTAAGGCCCAGTACATCTGGGATGCAACCTGGTAGCATTCCCCTCGGCTGCCCCTGCACTACCTGGCCCCTCAGGTTGTTCTGCCCCACAGGACAGGCCACTGGTTCCTTCTGGGAGCAGTAGCAGAGGTCATGATTTTATCACTCATGATGAACTGCCAGGGCTGGTGCATAGGATTGTGTGCCACACAGTTGGTGCACACCTATGCTGGATAAAGACACTGCTCTCCATCATTGTACTAATAACACAAGAAGAGACAGACATCAGAAACTGCAGCCATTGGTTCAGTGAGGTGGCTGTGATGACAGTCAAGTGGGTGATGACTCAATTCTGTCACCCAGCTTGATGTCCATGGGTTTGCGATGTCCCCACCCTCACCCCAACCAGGGTGTTCACCCACCTATTGTGTCCTTCACCGTCCCTGTGTCTTGTCTTGTATTTCCTGTCTGTCTGCGATTGCTTCCTCACCTACCCAATCTACCTGACCCAGACATACAAACGTCTCTTCACCAACATTCCTCTCTCTCTCTCTCAATAAAAAAAGGGCACCTATACCCCCCCAAAAAACTGTCCCATATATAGCTCTGCATTTTTGCGCATGTGTCATCTTGACATACTTGATTCGGTCCAATTTAATTAACATGGTAGTATTGTGGTCAACCCTCTCTCTGGAGTTATCACTGCAAATTCAGCTAATATTCTGCACATCTGAACATTTTTTACTGTTGAAAAAATGGATAGCTATGGTTCTTTCCTACATCCCTCCTGCACATTCTTGCCCTCCTTTCACTTTGTTCTTCCCCCTGCGTGCTCCCCATTTCACCACTTTCCTCCCTATCTTTCCCATTTCTTTAAAGCATAATTGTGTGATGGTGCTCATCGCTCACGAGCGCTCGGCTATAGCAAAAAGCAGTTATAAGTGTTATATAAATTTGTATTGGAAATAAGTACCATCTAGCCCAAAAAAGTATGTATTACTCCAGAGTGCATGAACACGTGCTGCCACAGAGTCAGTTAATTAGCAGGTATACTTTAGACACTCCATACCAACTATCACACTTTAGAATTTGGATTTACACATAGAAGCATTTGAAACTGTTACATAGACCTGGATTCAAACACAGTAGCATCAGACCCCAAAAATGAATGGATCAATGCATTAACAGATGGTACTACAGGCTCAGTTGAGTAGCACATGTATTTTAGAGACCGAATAGCAAATGGCAGAGTTAACTGCTGTTGCATGGGATCATACGAGGCTACTAGGCTAATGGCCCCAGGGCCCTTACAAGCCTAGCCAATTTCAACCCGTGTTCCCAAGGGTGTCTGGTTCCAGCAGACACTAAAATCAGTACCTATTGCTCCTGTCCAAGAAGAACACAGGTGGAACTCACGGGGTGAATTACTGGTTACCCATCCAATCATCAAATTGCGCTTAAATAGCGCCAACCAGGGGTTTTGTTTAACATACACTTACTACTAAACTGACTCACTGGTTGCAGGTATTAATTCAATTAATGCAGTGATATGTTCTTTTTTGGGGCCAGATGGTACTGGTTCTGAATACAGCTGTAGCTAATACACTGATCTACTTTTGTATTGGCATTGCTTAACAATGATGCATGATGCACACCATCGTGTACTAATGCTTTAAAAAATGAAATGGGTTTCATACAATAATGCTTTATAAAACATTACTGGGGATCATGCAATGATGCTTCATACAAAATAAATGGGGTAGATACAACATTGGTGATATGGGCAGCAAGCACGGGGGAGTACAAAGGGAGATCCTTGCTAAATTGTGACAGCTAATATTGATATAAAATACAACTGCTACTTAACTGACTCTGTGGCAGCACGTGTTAATGCATTGTTGTTAAGAGACAGATGTTACTGGGTTCGAATAAGGGTGTAAGTAGTAATTTTACAGGTGTGTATGATACTTTTAAATGCATTTGCTTTTATTGCTGCTGTTCAGCGTTGCTTCTTCTTGGTGCGCGATGCATACCATCATGCAATTATGCTTTAAAGAAGAGAAATGGGGAAGACAGGAAAGTAGTGAAATGGGGAGCAAGCAGGGGGAAAAACACATTGAAAGAAGGGCAGGAATGTGCAGGAGAGATGTAAGAAAGAACCATAGCTATCCATTTCTTCAACAGTAAAACATGATCATATATGCAGAATATTAGCTGAGTCTGGACTGTCACCTCCAGAGTGAGGGGTGACCACAACACAGTCATGTTGTACAGCCAATTGGACTGAATCAAAGGTATCAGGAAAACAGTTGTGTGAAATGGAGAGCCATGTATGGGCTGTTTATTTTTTCTTTTGGGACAGGTGCCTTTTTTATTTGCAGAGAAAGAGGAATGTTGGGGAAGGGATGTAGGTATGTCTGGGTCAGGTAGGTTGGGCAGGTGAGGAAGCAATGGTAGACAGGATATACAAAGCATAACACAGGGATGGTGAAGGACACAAGAGGTGGGTGAACACCATGGTTGGAGAGAGGGTGGGTAAATTGAGGTCCCATGAATGTCAAGCTGGGTGACAGTGAGAATCGAGTCCTCACCCAGTGGACTGTCATCACTGTCATCTCACTGCACCACTGGATGCAGTGCCTGATGTCTGCATTGCCTCTGGGTATTTTGAACCAGGATGGGGAGCAGGCGCTTCATCTGGCATAGGCGTGCACCCACAGTGCAGCGCACAATCCTACTCACCATCCCTGGTAGTTCTTGTTGGGCGATAAAGTCACCATCTCTGCCACTGTTCCCGGAGAGAGCCACAGGCCTATCCTCCAGGGAAGAACCACCTGAGAGGCCAGGTAATGGAGGGGCAGCAGAGGGGGTGCTGCCAGGTTGCACACTAGATGTGCTGGGCAGCTGTGCTGTAGTCGGTGGAGTGGGAGCAGGAGGATCTTGTGGGACAGGCCTACCCCACTGTGCTGTGGGGGAAAAAACAAAAAAATAAAAGAGACGATAAGTGTTGGGGTGAGAGAAAAAAGGAAGAAATTTAGTAACTTCAAATGTGACATACAAAGCACTGATAAAATTATTTGACTCTGTTCTGTTACCTTTACTTTTAACACTACAAACTACTAATACATTTCTTTATTACTTTTAAGACTACCCAGTTCACAACAGATGCACACTATAGCCTGGATTGCAGCCAGCAATCCTTGATGTATGCATATATTGCACGTATGCGTGTTCCAATTATACTGATTACAGTTTACAGCAGGCCATTTGTGCCACTGGTATAGAGGTCTGAAGTTACATTGCGATAATGAAGAAAACCTAACAGTATTGTATATTTGGGAACTGTGGTTTTTGAACTCACAATCGTTGACTACTCTCTAATACTGTACTGTTATTTTGTCCTCAGACTACTGCATGCATACTTTCCTTTTACAGTTTAGAGATGCATGCTCACTGTTATTTGAGAATATGGAACTGCTGCTTTGTGTTGCACACTAAGGCATGCATATTTTCTTTTACAGTTGAGATATGCATGCTCAGTGTCATACAACTGTATTAAATACCAACTACGCTGTCCTTAACTTTTAATGCTACAACAGTACTGTTTTGATGCATATATACCACATGCTTCTGACATCCTTGACAATCGCAAGGCATGGGATCTCACATTTGATGCTCACTCCATGGCAGCTGTGGAAAAAAACAGAATACAATACCATTATGAATACAAATCTTGATTATATTCAACTTCTAACTCTTGCAATTAGTCACTGTAATTGACACTTAACATATCTGTGGGATATCCCCAGTACTAAATTCCCCGATCTAATGGTCAAGGGTATTCCGCTTCCTCCTCTGGAGGTCATTAAAATGATGTTGGCATTGTTCACCAGTGTAGGGGATATCTGTAGCACTGGTCTTTGATAATGGCTCTAAATATAATGCAAATAACAAAGGGGAAATAGGACATCTCTGCCTGGTCCATCTATTTAGATATAATTTATCAGAGAGGATTCTTCTCACTTTGAATTTTGCCTCTCATCCTCCTAATTAACCTCATTATTGTATTAGGGAATACAAATACTTTCATTGCCCTACTCATAAAATCCCAGCTTACTATGTTAATATTTTATTTTCATCTAGACCCACCAACAACAGCAGCAGTATTTTCTTACATTCTTCCCCCTGGATCATCATTGTTCTATTAATGTTGTTGAATGTTTGCCACTCCTCAACAAAGCCACATTGATCCATATTTATCAATTTTGGCACCCCTGTGTCATTCTTCAAGCTACTGTAGACATAAGCACTTTATAATCATGGCTTAAATTGAAATGGGATTGACTATATAATAAAGTTAGGTCTGATGAGTCTTTACTGTCTTTACATATTACAGCCACCATAGCTTTCTTCCAAGATGTTGGTCCATCCCTTCCTTTTAAAATACTGTTAAAACTCCCAGATCACTATCAACTTCTTCCCTCCTAGCTTCCAAACTTACACAGGAATACCATCTATTCCTGGAGACTTTCCTGCAGATTGGTTATACATCACTGTTTTTATCTCATTTCCTCCTATCTTTGTTAATTGTTGAGCCTCATCTACCTCTAACCTTGTCATACTTAAGTCTTCCATAAATATTTCCATTTGTACTTTTTCTTGATTTCCACATTCCTCTGCTTTATATAATAAAGTTTCATACAATTTCTCTAATATCTCTAAAGGATCCCTGGTTATTTTTCCTGTTATAGGCTCCTAAAGTCTGACAACAAATCTATTTTCTGCTGCCTACATCACTGTGCTAAGATTTTTTGTGCTCTGGCGTTATCAAAAATTAGTTTCTTAACAGCAGTCTTTCTAAACTCATGCATATTATCCAGATGCTCCCTTATTTTCTCTTGAGCACTCTGTAGTTGCGCCTGTTGTTTTTCTGTATTACTTTAATCTTTGTCAGCTCCTCTAAATAATTCTTGTAACTTCTTAACCATATATTTTTATTTTCTTCTACCCTATTTTTAAACTCCACTTTCATTTTATCCCACTCACCATCTATAACTTCTGAAGAAATTTCTATCTTCCCTAATAATTCTCAAATAATTTTTTACTACCCATTCCTTAGATTCCTATCTTTTTAACAGGTAGGTGGAGAAGCACCAGTGTCTCATTTTTACTTCATTATCCTTCATTTTATCTTAGTTGTTACTGGTGCATAATCTGAAATAGTTTTTGGATGTGTACTGAAGCCTTTAATTAAATGCACATGTTCCCGTGATATATAATTTCTGTCTAGTCTAGCACGGTTATTGTAACCTGGGGAATAATATATAAATTATTGTAATATAATATAAAGTAATATACAATATTGTAACATAATATAAACTAATATAAAATATTGTAACCTGGGGAATAATATATAGATTAACCCCCATAAGAAATTTGCCATTGCCTCTATCTATATCCCACCTGGAAACAACATTCCCATCCTCAAATCTATTCTAGCATGGATTTCTATTAATATCCCTTATGAGACTTTACTACTAGGCGATGTAAATATTGAATGGGAAAAACTATCCTCTACCTCTCCCTCCCTTCAAATCAATCTACACAGCTTCCACCAGCTTATCACAACTCCTACCCACTTCAACAACAATACCCAAGGTACCACCTTAGACTGGACTCTTACCTCTGACTCCACCCTATATCATGACACCAGAGCCCTGCCCAACTCCCTAAGTGACCACCTCCCTATCCAAGTCCAACATTATTATTCCCAAATACCTAAATTCCACCATTTTAGAGAGTGTCACAAGCTTTCTTCTTTCAACCTTGAAACCTTTAATAACAGGCTCACTTCATTAAACTGGGGCTTCCTGAAGTACCTCCCTCTTAAGGAAGCCATTCTACACTTTAATCACATTTTTCTTGATATACTTGACTCTTTAGCTCCTCTTAGAAATGTGAGAATCAAAGCCAACTATTCATCTTGGCTCACCAAAAACACCCTATCTGTTATGAAAGAAAGAGACAAACATGGGAAAACATGGCTAAAAACTAAATTGGCAACATTCCTACAAAAATATAAAGAACTAAGAAATCTAGCAAAAACAGGAATGAACAAAGACAAGAAAACTTACTTTTGTAATCCCAGTTCTCCCAAAAGTCTAATCCCAAAAAATTCTGACATACCATTAATAAAATCTTAAATCTAGGTCAACCTACCACTCCCAACCCCTACCCTAATAATTCTCCCTTAGAAACTGCCACCTTACTTAATACCCACTTCATCAAGTCTATTCAAAAACTTACCCAAGCCTCCCAAAGCCATAACCACCCTCACACCACTCACTACACATGTAACACAACCCCCTTCTCTCTTAACCCCATCTCCACAACCTACATCAAGTCAAGTCACATCTACTAAAACTGAAACCTTGTTCTCCCTCTACTGATAACCTCCCTCCCCTCTTTCTTAAACTATCTGCTCATTCCATAGCTTATCCTGTCTCTATCCTAATAAATAGATCTATCCAAGTGTCTACTGTCCCTGACATCTGGAAATTCTAATACACCATTCCACTTCACAAAGGAGGTAACTCCACTGAGCCCTCTAACCACAGACTCAATGCTATCCTATCTCCTCTATCCAATATCCTTGAAAAATGTATTCACACTCAGCTATTAACTCACCTTATTAATGAAAATCTTCTGACCCCAACCCAACATGGCTTTAGGCCACACCACAACACCTCCAGTGCCCTCCTATCCTTCACTCATACTGTTGCTGAAGCCAGGGTCAAAAACCTCCTCGTGTCTTGCCTCTTTCTCGATCTCTCTAAAGCTTTCGATACTGTCTCCCATTCCAAGCTACTTACTAAGCTTACTGATCTCTCCCCATCTACAATTCACTGTTTCTCAAGCTGTCTATCAAACAAGCTCCAGTCTGTCAGATGGCAATCTGCTTGCTCCCCTTTTCTACCTATCCAAACTGGTGTCCTTCAAGGTTCAGTCCTTGGCTTCCTCCTATTCAACATCTTCACCAGTCATCTTTACTCCTCCTGCAACACTTACTCCCTCATACATTATGCAGATGACTCTACTCATCTCTTGTGCTGACATCTCTAAACTTCTTTCTATCACCGAAAACTCCTCCTCATCTGTGGAAAAATGGCTCACAGAGCATCAACTTATACTCAACCCCCAAAAAACTAAGCTCCTACTATTTCTTCCCAAAACTCTCCACCACCTTAAATCCACCTTTACTATTTCTTCACTAGATAACACTCTCATCAAAGCTGAGCCTCACACTAAGTTACTGGGTATAATAATCAATGGCCAACTGAAATTCAACAGCCATATCCAACACTGTATCACAAAAACTAACATGAAGCGGGGTCTTCTCTACAGGAATAAGAAATGTCTTGCTCCCAACTCCAAATCCACCCTTTCCCAAGCCTATCACCTTCCATGTCTCCTCTACACCTCCCTCTATCCTAACTCACCTCCAGTCAAACCTTCTCTACAAACTAGAACAAGCTTACAATAACATAGCCAATCTGCCAGTAACCAACCTTATAAATCCCATTATTGCTTTGCCGTGAAACAGCTAACTGGCTAGAATTCCCCCAGCTTTTACTACTTGCCCAGCTGCAGCTGACAGACTCCCTACTCAACAAACCGCTAGCCTGCCATCACTCTCTACCTTAGTATCCCCTTGTACCCCAACCTGGTCTCTTCGTAGTTCTGACCAGCACCTTCTAGACATCTATAAACCCAACAAAACTTATGGTAAACATCTATAAACACTCGGTGTCCCTTGCGTGGAATAAGCTACCACCTCACATTTGTAGCATCACTAGTTCCAGCTGCTTTAAAACTGAAGTCAAGCACTACTTTCTGAACTCAAAAGCCTGTCCTTTCCTAAATACTCCATAATCTGCATTTTCCTTTCTTTTTCTTTTAACTATCTGTCTGCATCTAATAATTCAATGACTAATCTGCTCACTAGACAATACTACATTATGCTACTTGTGAAAGATATGTCATTATTGTAAATACTTAAATGTACTAGTTGTATTTACTTCATTTAGTTTTAGTTTTATTACAGCTATTCGTTTCACCTGATTGCTGCTTATGTAATTTTTGCTTATGTTGTATTGCTGCACTGTTTTTCTTGGGTTTTATGTATTGCCTACTATGTTATTTTTTTATGTTTGTATTGCTGGAGCATTTTTCCTTGGGTCTCCACCGAAAACGGGCCATTGGCTCAGATGGACTAAATCGATTAACAAATGTCAAAATAAATAAAAATAAATAAATAAATACTCTTCAAGGTCTTACTACTGAATTCATGTCTGCCATACCAACTATTTTCATAAATTTGTTCAGAAATGTACCTTCTTTTGGTATATTTTCCTTTCTAAGTCCCCAGATATATCCTCACTGTTGCAAGTCAAGTTCCAGTCCCCACCTATAAATAATATTCCCTGTTGAATGATGATTAGTTCCTCCAAAATTTCTTAAGCTCCATAATAGCAGCTTTAGGTGGAATAGAAATACATGCCAGCATAATCCTCCTTCCTTTCCAGTAGCCCCTTACTACCACACTTCTAACATTACTATTTTTTTTCTTCTTCTATTACTTTTGGAACTCCTCTAGCAACTAGTATAAGTACACCCATTTTCCTTTCTTCCTGATATTCTGCTGAATATCCATCCTGAAATCCTTTCTTTATCAAATTCACATGCTCACTTCTTTCCAAATCTGTCTCCTGCTGCATTGCTATTTGCACTCTGATTTTGTTAATGTAATTCAATACTCTTACGTTTTTATCTACAACTGTGAGGCCATTCACATTAAAAATATGTTTAGTGTAGCCATTATGATAAGAAATTATTATTTCCACCTATTATATATATGACAGCTTTTTTAAATGTCTATTTCAAGCTTTTGTGTTGCACACACCCACTAATGTTTGGCAGGTAGATCTTTTATACTGTTTAGCCAATGTTGTCTATTTTCTTCCGAATCAGCATGTGGGTTGTCAGATCCGAATGGATCAGACCCAGGCGCTAAATTTGAAGCTCTTTGGCTCCAGCCATCTTGCTTCTCCCCTACCCATAATTCCTTGGTCTCCACCTTACTACCTCAGGTCTTGTTTGCCTCCTTAAGTGTTTGGTTGTGCTTCCAAGGGCTTCATTTTTGTACCCTTTGTGGATATTTTCAAAAAAAGCTCCTCTCTTACCAAGAGGGTTTTTCTCTCTCTACTTTGTTAAAATTATTTAGTAGTAATAACTGTACTAGTCTGAGTGTTTTTCTAGGATAGGTAGGCAGGACGTCCTTCATCAATGCTCCCTATGATGGGTCCATGCAATTCAGACCTAAAATAAGATATGCTCACCAGGAGTCAGTATGATGGTAAGACTCTCCCTCTCTCTAACTGTAGTGGTCATCCACTTGTCCATGCCCCAGATATCCTATATAGGAATCAGTGGGCTTGTAAGAGGACGTGATTCAAGAAGTCACAGAGTCCTTACCATGGAGCCCCTGGTGATAGACCCCCTTATGGCAGAGGAGGAGGTAACAGTAACACATGTCCTAGAGGCAGAGGTGGATTTCAGAACCAAGGCTTTCCTGGAGCAGTCTCTGAAAAGCCTTTTCAGTGTCCCTGAAGGGTTGCCCAACTGCTGCACTCTAGAGGCAGTCGGAGGATGCTTATCTCTGCACCTACAAGCCTGGCAAAACATAACTACAGATTTATGGGTGCTAAACATAATCTCCAGAGGTTATTCCATACCATTTCCCCTTCCCCTATCAAACAGAAAAAAGTTCCCAATGTTCCACCCAGTCAATGGGAACTTGTGGCAGCAAAAGTTTCCAAACTGCTAGAAAAAAAAGTCATCCAACCAGTCCCCAAAGACCAGACAGAATCCAGGGATTACGTGAAGATCTTTTTAATACCAAAAAAAAAAAAAAACAGGGGACCTCAGACCCCATTTTGGACCTGAGTCTTTTCAACCAGTATGTCAAACAGACAAAATTATGGACGGTTATACTTCAAGAGGAAAGATGATCGGTTCTCCTCTGTAGATCTCAATGACACATACTATCATGTGAAGCTAGAGAGGCATTTAAGGAGATTTCTCTCTTTCCATATGTCAGCAATTATTATCAGTTCAGAGCCCAGCCTTTCAGTCTCAGCATGGCCCCCAGGGTGTTCACCAAAGTTATGGCAGCAGTAGCAACACATCTGTGCCCACTAGGGATCCAAGTTTTCCCATATCTCAATGATTGGCTTCTCACTGCTACAAATGACTGGCTCTTATCTGACCACCAGAACCTTTTGCTCCAACTGTTGCAGGATCTAGATATCACAGTCAACATGACCAAGAGACACTTTACACTTTCTCAACAGATAAGAGTTTATCAAATGCCACCTGAACACAAACTTACAAATCTCCCATCTTCCAGTCTCTAGGATCCTTTCCTTCCATCTCACTGCAACTCAAGTTCTTCACTACCCTTGTGCACCAGCAAGACTGATACTTTATCTATTGAGCCTTATAGCATTCACAATTCTCATAGCCCCACTCACCAGATTTTACATGAGGGTTCTCCAGTGGACTTTTTTCCCCAACATCTTTATTAAATGTTCACATATGACATAGGCAATCTTAGATTTATATAAATGAAAAACAAACAAAATGACACCACTTTAGTTGCAAACAGTATACAGCACAGACACCATGGAAACAACTGTAGTTGCAACCATTATACATCACTTATGTTGCAACTAGTCATTGTCAATTAAGTATTATATGGCTCACTCAAAACCTGCCTCTTAAATCTCGCTCCTGCTCTGCATATATTGTTCCCACAATTCACATTTTTTCCTTTGTAGTTTGCTCCTTCCCTTTTCTAAAGATCCCAGTTCCAGTTGTTTTATCTCTGTTGCTATATTCACTACTTCTAGTAAAGTTGGTGTAGACTTTGATTTCCTTTTTCTAGTAAGTGCTTTTTTGGCAGCCACCATAATTAGACTCAGCAAGGCTTTATTATGTCTAGGCGATTCTGATTCTGTATCATAACTCAAAAAATCATCTCCTCAGTCAATCCAATCTGCTCACCCATTATCCCTGACAGAGAGGTCAGCAGGGAATCCCTAAAGTCTTCCAGCTCATTACACACCAAAAAAATATGTTCCCAGCCACCTCATTATTGGCCATCACACCACCAACATTTGCTATCCACCTGAGGAATTTCTCTAGTGGACTTTGGTGGTTTCATGGTTCTAAAAGTCCTGTCCTCTCCAGACCAGAATAAGACTTATTCAAATTTGCAAGCAACACATGTCTTGGTGGATAACATCTTCCTCTGTAGAAGATGGATGCCCATTCCTAATGGATCCCCCTGTGGCTATAATAATGCTTCCCTTCTAAGTGGGGGGGGGGGCATTTCAAAGGGAGGACAGTCCAGCACACTTGGTCACATATAGAGATCAACTCCAAAATCACCATGAACCACTTTAAAAATAAACAGCAAAATAAATAAAAAAGCACAAATGGTTAAAAATGGTTAAAAACAACACATCTCACTTTTAATAACAACAAAACAATAAAAATGTACAACTGGTAAGCGCTTTCATTCTTACACAGAACCTCTTCAGAACAAGTTGCACACATTTGAAAATCATTTAAATATCATTCATTAAAATCACATGACTAGTTGCATCTAGTGAGTTAACTCTTTCCTCTTCAGAACAAACTTATAGTTCTCCCTCTCATTCATTCCTGGAGAACTACAAGCTTTTAATCTTACCTGCCAACAATATTCTTTCCAATCTAACTCATCTTCAACTTTTAATCTAACACTGTAATTTGCTACCTGATCAATTACTGAGGATTTAAAACTCACTTTACTTAGCTCATCATTATGTTTCTGCCTAACATGTTTTGCTAAGCCATTATTTAACTCCTTAGCTTCTACAGCTCTTAGATGTTCATATATCTTCTTATTAAATTCTCTAATAGTTCTGCCTTTATAAAACAAAGTACATGGTCCACATAAAACATTGTAAACAACAAACTTAGACTTACAATCATATTCCTGTAAGAACATACTTAAAAATTTTCAGTTTCTGTATCTCGCCATTCCTTTACTTTGAACATCTAACTGCTTACTTATACGGCTATTCCTATAAAAAAAACTCTTTTAAATGTTTTCCACCTTTTGAACACAAATACTGGGCTGTCCCCTATAATACATTTTAATTCTGGAAAACTGGTGAGAAATCTCCAATTGTTTTTCACTATTTTCTTAATATTATTTTCATCTACTGAATTCTCCAATAAATACACTAAAGAATAATCAATATTACTCTTTTTGTGTTCACCAAATCTTATTCTATCATTTAAAACACCATTATTTTGTTCCCTTTCCCTTTTAATTTCCTTCATTATTTTGCTCACCATTTCTTCAGGGTAACTGCCTTCATGAAATCTTTTTTCTATTGCTTTACATTCCAAACTGAAAAATAAATGTGTGTCCTCAGTTAATTCACTTATCCTTAAAACTGTCATCTTACTATGTTTTTTAAGACTCTTCTTATGCATACTACTATAATGAAGATAGCCATTACTTTGCAATTCCTTTTTAAAAATATCACCTTTAACTTATTGGCAGATCTATATACTATTAAATCTAAAGATTAATACTATCTCTTCCTATTTTATATGTGAATTTAAGATAATCAGTAACATTAAATACTTTAAAAATTCCAATAATTTATCTTCATTACCCTTCCATAACATAAATAAATTGCCAATAAAACATTTATAAACTATTCTATTATTAAAAATTTCAGATTTGTAAACAAATTCTTTTTCCCAGTCTGTCATAAAAATACTGGAGTAACTTGGGGTCATTGCTGCCCCCATAAACCACTTGTTTGTTTGTATATTCCGTTATTGAACATAAAGAAATTTTAGGACAAAATAACATCCAAAATTTCTGTGAGCACAGCCTTATTTACTCACATTTGAAAAGACCTGATGTGTACAATTCTCTGTTCACAACTTCCAGTCCCTCAACATTGGGAATTGTTGTATATAAAGAAACCACATCTGAAGTGACTAACTTCATTGAATCATCCACTGTTAACTCGGTAATAAATTTCTTAAATTCAAATGAATCTCTAACATAAGAATCACTATGACACACTAATTATTGTACAAATTTACCACATAGATGGCCAGTGACTCTGTTTTGCTACCCTGACTGGCCACTGTGGGTCTAAAAGTTGGCTCATCTAAACACTTCTGTACTTTTGACAGATCAAAAAATCTCCCTAATTTTGTTTTCCAAATTCTGAAATATTCTGCAATAGTTGCATTAATCAAACATTCCATCCACCTTTCCTCAATACATGCATCAATCGTATTAAATGATTTCACATGTGCCCATGCCACTTTTTTTATAAAACTTTTCATCATTTAAAATCTTCTTTAATTAGCAGCAATAATAATCTATATCCAATACCACCACTGCACCCCCCTTATCAGTTTTTGTTTTATATATATATATATATATATATATATATATATATATATATATATATATAGCTCACTAATTTTTCAAATCAAATACGGCTTCCTTTTCTTTCTTTGTCATATTATAATGCACATTACTATTCTTTTCATTCAATAAATTCCGGACATCGTTTTCACATGTTAAAATAAATACTTCTAGTTCAGCTCTTAAGCATGGAATGAATACACTTGGCTTTCTAAACTGCTCACCCCCCCCCCATATTATTGTCCTGAAAATAACACTTCATATTCAATTTCCTTCTATAGTGGCTTAGAGCACTGATTGTCTCAATTAAATCAGCACTACTAGAGGGTACAAAGGTTAACCCTGGCTTTAAACTTTTAAATGTTCTTCATTCAAAACAAAACCTGACAAATTAATGACTTTAAATGAATTAGAAACAGCACCTTGTCCCGAAAAAAACACTTATCTCCTTTGAAAATTCCTCTTTCCATTGTTTGGAAAAAAATCTCCTGGTTGCACTGATTGTGATTGCTGTATCCAGGAAAAAAATCTCCTGGTTGCACTGATTGTGATTGCTGTATCCATAATTCTTCCCTCTCCATTTCTGATGCTGTGGAGTTTGTGCCATTGTGCCATAACTTGTGCCTGATGTCTTTTTCTTGTTCCCCCATCTTGATAGACTTTTACCTTTTGAAAACCACACTGTGACTTGTGCTGACCACTTTGTTGAAAATGATCAACTGGCTTCTGTTTAAAACTCTGGTTTGTATGTCTGTAATAGTCTGTCTCATTGACACTTGGAACTTCAACTGCCCCTCCGGAGTTGGACTGCATTCTTTTCGCTGTTCTCTCTCTCTCCTCTGCATTCAAACAGCCCCCTTGTTCTATAGATATCTTATCATGAACCCTTTCTTGTCTATCACAAACTGTATTGTTTTCAAATTCACTGCTGAGTTTGAACACAAAATTAGTCCCTTCTTCGTAATCCTTTTTATCCCTCATAAACTTCTTCATTTTGCACTTCTTTAACATTTCAATTTCCGCTGTTACTTTTTCAGAAATCCTTTCCAAGTTCACCTCAAAATTATCTGCTGAGGTGAAACCTTTTATAGCATTATACAGGGGCAGCACGTGCTACTGGGCTGCAGGACTGCAGCCCCCCCAGCTGTAAAACAAAACAGAAAAGAAAATAAAAAAGAAAAGAAAAGAAAAAAGAAAGGAAAAAACAAACGCAAGTCACGGAAGAATGCTCATGCACACTCGCTGCATTTTCGGACTGCTGATGAAGCAGTCTGGAGCATGCGCACAGAATCCAGACTGTCTCACCAGCAGTCTGTATTAGGAAGACAGCATTCCACAGCAATATCCCAGAAGTATATGCAGTTACAACCGCATAGACTGGAAGGGGATCGGACTGCAATGTCTGCAGGCTGGGTAGCACCCAGCTTGCTTGCTCTGCTCTCGCATGAAGAACTAGGATGAGCCTTGCGGGCTTTTCTACTGAATGGATGGACTTGCTCTCATTTTACGGACTACAACGGACCTTACTGAATGGATGTTACGGGAAGGATTTGCTCTCGTGTTCCTTGGGCCCAGGTGGCAAGAGCCTGAATTCCCTACCCACCACCATTTGTAAAGAAATTGCAGATTTTTGCCTCATAGGTTTTTCTGTTCTGTTTCTCATACAATCTGTGGTTTCTATTTGTGTCTTTACACAGTCAGTATTGCAGTGGTGCAGTGGTAGCATTGTTGCCTGACAGCTACAGGTTCTCTGGTTTGATACTTGGCTGGGGTACCTTCTGTGTGGAATCTGCATGTCCTCCCTGTGTTTGTGTGGGTTTCCTCTGGGTGCTCTGGTGTCCTCCCATCTTACAAAGATGTGCCTGGAGTATTTCTCCCTGGGCTGCTGCTGAAAATTGGCTTTGGTTCCAAGTCAGACTTTCCTGGTTAACAAATGTTAAATAAATAAAAATGACAAGCATTTGAATTTCAGACGTCATATTCTTCAGAAAGTACATGGTAACACAAAAAACTTTTATTCTAGCAATTTTCTAAGTTTATAAGATGGATATTTGAAATTTGTCCCTATTGTTGGCACTGTATTCCCCCATTATTGGCTTCGTCCAGGTTTTTTGTGCTAAGGTTAAGAGCTATGGTAAGAACTGAATTCACTGAATATGTTTGGGGGCTGAATTCCCCCATTACTGGTTTTGTCTAGGTGTTTTTTGCTAAGAGGTTGAGAGCTATGGTGAGAACTGAATTCACTGAATATGTTTGGGGGCTGTATTCCCCCATTATTGGCTTTGTTCAGGTGTTTTGTGCTAAGAGATTGACAGCTATGGTGAGAACTGAATTCACTAAATGGTAGCCATTTAAGTTTCAGTCTTCCTCTCTTTCACAAAACAGCTGATTTGGCATAGTGGTATGTTGCTCTGACTGTTTTGCACAGAGTCCTGGGTTCAAGGCTTGGCAGTGAAATGTATGATGGTAACACAACATTTTATTCTAGCAACTTTCCAACATTATACAAGCAATGTTTAAAATGTGTCCCTGGTTTTTGGGCTTTTGCCCCCCCCCAATAAATTTTGACTTTTTCCAGATTTCTTGTGCTGCAAAGTTCAGAGATACAGCTGAGTGTTGAATAGATTTTACAAGGAGATGAGAGCTGCAGGGGAGCAAAAGTTTAGTGTTGCTTATGCTGAGTCTGCTTGCATTGTTAATAGCACAACAGATAGTGTACTTGCTTTTGATGCAGAAGGCTGTGGGTTCTACTCCCACAGTAGGTAGATGCATTGCTGATACTGTACTGTGTTGCAAAGGGGGTGGATGCTGCAGTCCTTTTTGGTGAAGATACCTAGTAACTATGAACCTGTTATCAGTCTGTCATCCATTCCCTATTGCAATATTACTAGCTTATCATTTTGTTAGTATAACATAGGCAATTTATTCCTCAAGGGCAACAGGCACTTTATTTGTAGATGAAACAATGAAATATAAAGTTGTTTGCTAGCAGCAACCTCTTCATTAGTTACAGATCTCTTTAATGTGGAATTATTTAGATGACTTTTACTTCTTCAGAGATTGTGCATATTTACTGATACTGGTGGACTGTAGACGTTTGAGTAGACTTTTATGATGGAAATGTTCTGAATTGGGCAGTTTTGTCATTATTGGTGTATGCATTTTGTTTCATTGTGTACTGGAAAAATGTGCAAAGCAATAAATTTAAAATGCCCTCTAAAACTGTACTGTATTGTACAAGGAATAATTTAGTACAATCAGGAAGGTGTATCAAAGAGCATGTGTATGTTTCGTGTGCAAGGGGTCTGTGATTTGAAAACAGCCCAAAGTTAATCTTTATCTGCCACTGGCAAAAATGTATTTTCTTTGAATGTGGGTTTCAATGCTGTTTCAATGAATGTGAGTTTCAAGGACAAAGAAGTTTTAATGCTAAGTCTGTTTCACTGTGAGACTGCATTGCTTTGTTTAGCTGATATCTACTAGTGTTTGTGCTGTAAAATGCAAAATAAAACTTTCAAATGAAGTCCAAATCATCGCAGAAGTAAAGCAGTATGCACATTAGTGTTTATGATAAATGGGGTGAAATAGCCAAGTAAGGTTCATTGGAATGGCTGCACGGGAGAGGCTCCATTCGACCATGATTTTGTGAGGGGGAAGGGCGGCATACTCAAAGACAGCCCCGGCTGAACTATACCTCTCAACTGTCCAGATTTGTGCTTCTTATTTTTGGTTTGGTCCTCATAAAATTTATGGTTTTCTGGGAAATCATTTAGGACTTAAGTCACTAAATAATGACATACACTGAGTACTGAGTTTCAGACTTCATAATCTTCAGAAAAATGCATTCTAAAGCAAGACCTGTTATTCTTTCAACTGTCTCAGTTTATACAAGAGCATGTTTTAGTATTGTTTATATGTTCCCCCAATACATTTGATCTTGTGCAAATTTCTTGCATTAACAGGTTGAGAGGTACGTGCAAATAAATTGCTTTATAGAATTAGGCATATCCAAACCTCTCAACTGTCCCCAATTTCAGCTCAAAATGATGCTCTTCCCCTAATAATCCCTCTGCAAAATGGCAATTTTGGAAGAAAACGTGGAGGGTTTACAATTATTAAATAACTGTAATAATCAGAGTTATAGATTACTTTTATTTCAGAAATGCATGTAGATTCTTTTATTTTGTCAGCTGCTCAAGTTAGCAGTACTAATATTAAAAGAGTGACCGTGCTTTGACAGGTTCCCAGCTGTATTGTGTGGCTATTTTACATTTTTGGACCGTTTTTCATAAAATTGTGTTTTTTTTAGCAAATTAGTGGCAACTCATTAAAGACTGAAGTTAGAAAATAATGACAGACATTTGAGTTTCAGATTTCATACCCTTCATAAAATTCATACTAATGCAAAACCTACTATTCTACTATCTTTCTAAGTTTATAAGAGCAGTATTTAAAAATTGTCCTTATTTTTGGGCCTTTGTCCCACTTTTACGTATGGCTTTGCCCAGATTTCTTGCTCTGAGGTTGAGAAGTATAACAAATGTGTCAGGGCCATCACAGTCAGCCTGAGACATTTCAAATTGTGACATACTTGTTGCACCCCACTCCCCCATGTAGTGACTCTGGATGTATCCAAGCAAGGCAAGGAGCAGTTATGCAGTGTAAATGTGCAGAGTATCCCCCCATCCAAGGTGGACTCAAGTACTACAGTGGCTTTTCATCTGTCCTTGATTTTGCAGAATGTTCTGGTTTCTGTCATATTTTTATACTGTTGATTTATGCGTATTATTATTCAGAAAGTGCCTGTTGCTCTGTGTTTAAGTAGCAATGCTTTAATGACCATCAGGTAAGCTTGTCTGAGATTGTAAGATGCAAGTAAGCTTTAATAAGCATACTGTTAAAGAATTGCCAACATTGAAAGCCTTTCTGTTGTTGCCATGCAGAAAATACTTACACAACTAGATAATGTATAAGCCTTGGGTATTGAAATGCATATAACAGTATTTGTAATAAAGGACAGGATTACATTATTTTAAAAAGCTCATTACATTTTTTGGAGACTTGCAGTCATCTTTGCAGGCTTTACCCGTACACTAAAGAGAATGCCAATCTATCGTGTGTGGTCCATAACCTGTGCAGTAATCCTTTAAGCAATGTATCTTGAGCTTGTTTCTTGTTTTCTTTTCATTTTTTACTTTGATCATGTTTTCTCCATGAAACAAGTAGTCGACAGTTGTCAGGCAGCAGGTCTTTTTTGGATAAGAAACATTTTTACAAGTGGGGGTATCACAGAGATTGCTACTTTCAGCATGTTACTTGGTACTTTAATAAAGCTGAACATAAATTATAATTAGAACTGCCATACCAAGGACAAATAGTTTGAGTTGAGTGCTGCTTGTTTTTCTTATACTTGATTTTGACTGGCATTCCAGTAATGTATTTAAAAAATAATTTATTTTTTCATGCCTCACAACCGTTTTGTTTCCATCTAGATATTAAGTAAGCTGTCATGCAGCTAATGCATTGAAATATTTTTTTCTTCTCGATTTCATTTTGTCTTGATTGGACTCTCATAATGATGGTTTGGCACCCAGGGCAGCGTATTTAATTAAAGTTACAGTTTTTGTGGTTTTGATCATAGCTCCCACCTTTCTAGTTGGCCGCACCCCTTCCCATTGACCCCACCCAGTCAGCTGTCTCCTGCAGCCCCCCTTTGATTTAAAGTCACCAGCCACCACTGGTATTATATGAAGCTACGACTACATTGCTCACATCTGCCAGAACCCGTTTCTGTTCTTCCATCAGTAACTTTACATATTATATACCTGTCACTTCATTTAAAGCTTTCTATGCTTCAATCAGTTCACCAGTAAGCTTTTCACCCGCCAGCAGCTTCAAGACTCTTAAGCCCCTCGGGACCCTTTTCACTACTAAGCAAGCTTCAAAAAACATAATATCCCGTTGTACTTTTAGGTTTCAATAAATTATTTTCCAACTTCACAAACTCAGCTTTCAAATTCGTTTCATTAAAATCTGGCAGCCGCCTTTCATCTGTGAATGGATTTTCAGGTCCATTCAAACAATCACGAAGGAAACTGTCCACTACTTCATTAACAGCTGTATTATTATTGTTAACAGTTGTCTTTGGCACAGCTCCTCAAGAAACTCCAGACAAAGCAGTAGAATTGTTCACCAACAGTAAATTTCTATCCGGCTGCATTAATACTTTTTCAACAAGACAATAGCCATTATCAAGCAATGTATCACCTGGGGTATTATGTAGTGTGAAACTGGAAGCAATTACCAAAATCTCATATAGAGATCAACCTTCACATCAATCTCTTAAGAGATGAAAGTGTTCCTCCTTGAGTTTCAGGCCTTTCAGGACACTCTCCCCAAAGGTGTGATTCAGGTACAGACAGACAATATGTCAGCAATCTGGTACATCAGCAAACAGGGAGGAAATTTTTCCTGTCTCCTGTGCCGTGAATAGACAGTCTGGTAATGGGTGATGTCTTCACACCACTTTCTAATAGCAACATATATCCCTGGGTCGACTAATGTTCTGGAGGACAACTCGAGCAGATCTATCTTAATGCCTCTCAAGTAGTCCTTTAATCCAACAGTGACATACTTAATCTTCAGACGATGAGGACAACCATGCTGTGATATCTTTGTGTTCCATCTCAACCACAAGTGCAGAAGTTATTTTGCCCAGATCCCTCTGCAGGGATAGTCCGCAAATGGCCCCGGGTCTCCTTTATGCTTTTCCCCCACTGCCTCTAATAAACAAGTCTATACAGAAAGCAATAATGTGCAAGGCCAAGGTGATCCTCTTTGCCCCTTTCTGACCTTGGCAGACATGGTTTCCATTCTTGTGGCCTATTCTAGTGCAACCTCCATGGAAACTGGTCAGTATCCAGATCTATAAACTCACTCATATGGACTACCTCCCCCAGACTAGAAAACCAGGAAATGAATCACTTTGTTCCCCCCAATTCCAACATCAGCCAGAGACGCCAGGCTTTCCTCATCAGTTGTTTGGATATTATCAGCATTTCAAAAACATGCCACTACTGAAGTGTATTGTAGTAAATGGAAAAGATTTTCTATTGGAGCAGCACCCAAAGATCTAGAGCACTTTTTAGCTTCTGTTCCCTCCATTCTGGAGTTTTTACCTGGGCTTTTCCACAATGGGTCTAGTTATTCAACTATCAAAGTTCAGTTGGCAGCCATATCTAGCTTTCATATACATCAGCACAACTCATCTGTAGACTCCTTTAAGATTTCTAAAGCTCACTTAAAGGGAACTTTTCTCCTCTGACCCACAATCAGAGATCCGATCCCTCCTTGGGACATTACTGTCATGTTACAAGCACTGAGTCAGCCACCCTTTGAACCAGATGCAACAGTGGATTTAAAATTCCTCTCTTGGAAAACAATTCTTCTTGTGGCTGTCACTTCAGCCAAATGCACATCAGAGATGCAAGCATTATTCTGCAAGGCACCACATTTGTTTTTTCACAAGAACAGGGTTCCACTAAGAACTAATATGTCCTTCCTTTCTAAGGTGAGATCCGAAGTTGATCTAAATCAGACAGTACATTTTCCAGTCTTTTTATACATGATTCTCTAGCAAAGGTAAATACATGCTTCATATGCTGGATATCCACGACCAACTCAGGTTTTATCTTCATAGAAATAAGATTTTCAGAAAGTCTGCTCAACTGTTTGTGGCATTCTCTAAGCCAAAACTATGACTGAAGTTACTCTGTCTAGATGGTTTTGGGATTGTATTACATTTGTGTACAATAAAGGAGTTATCTCTGCAATCTAAACCTAAAGTACACTACACAAGGGTGGTGGCCACCTCTACAACCTTTGCCAGTAGACTACCCATTGATGATATCTGTGAGGCTGCTACTTGGTCAACAGTTCACACATTTGTATCCCATTATAAACTGGATGAACAATTTAGGTCATGTTCATCCTTTGGCAACACCATTCTTGGGAATGTCTTTCCTTGATACCATCTGGGTCTTTATGCTTGGGAATCTGATCCACAGTTGAATCGGATGTAAATAGGTAATGGATATAAAAGTTATCTACTTACCTTAATGATACATCCATATTGTCTGATTTTCATCTGGTTCAACATCCCTCCCACCTGTCTCCTATCAAACAGCTAGGTACAGCAACTTGAATTTTATACCTGCCTCTCCACATTCCCTGATTGCTGGGATAAATTTGCTTCTCTTCTGCCTGGTGTACAGTGAATAATCATTTTCCACAAACACTCCACTGTCTCCAGTTTTTAATACATTGCACTTTTGCCACAGTTATGTCAGGATCAAGTCTTTCTGCTGGTATGACTACTTCTTTACTACTGCAGGTCTTGGCTGCTTTCTCATGGCCAGGTTTGGAGCATACACATGTTGTGCCCTTTCAATTAACAAATCCTGCAGTGGAATATCAGACTAGTTGCTTATTTGTGCTTTCATAAAAGTAATACAGTCTGTTCCTTCCAGTTTCTCTGGTACAGCAGAAAACCTCAGGTTTCCCCTGCATGCTCTATTCTCTAATTCAGCCATTTTGGAAACAGTTCTTCATGAACAGTCTCATACTCAGTCAGCCTTTTCTTCATTTCATCCTCTGATTTTGAAGTTTTTCAGGTCATCTGAATAGCTATTCAAAGCTTCTTCCATTTTCCAGCTTTTTGTTATATGAGTTGATATACTCCTTTAATGTTTTGTTTATTTTAATCAGATTTGAGTACATTTGATTTATTATGTCCTCTAAATTACTGGAAGTCATGCCTTGCACCAAAGGAGGAGCTTGAACTACTTTTTGCTGAATAGCTGCAGGATTCTTTCCAGTCAGTGTTTTCTCTTTACCTTTTCTAGTTGATTTTCCTTCAGGCTCTCCAAATGTCTTCTCTGCTGACATCAAGGCAGTGTACTTATTAGCCAGTAACTGACTTTACTACAACTTGCAGAGTTCCTGGCTCTTATCTCTCAGTTTCTTTTTTCACACTGAGACAGCTGAAGTCAAGCTGTTGATCAGTGTGAAGCCATCTTGGAAGTCCATTCTGAACATTTTTAAGGATCTGGTATACAATACGTACTATGGTGAGATAAACAGCAATAATGGTTTTATGTACTTGAGTGGTACCGTAGTGTACAGTAAATGTACAGTGATATTGCTTATACCTGCTTTTGTTTTTGCATGTTCTTTCTTATTGTAGTTTTAAATAAGCTTCTAATGAACATTCCAGATAACTGTTGATTAAACATCTGCAGATTGTAACATCTGTGTTTTAACTGTAATAATTCAGCAATTATTTAAAATGACATGTATACATTAGTGAGAACTTGAGTTTTATTTAAATATTCAAATACTTTCAAAAGTACAGTGGAAATTCATATAATTAAAACTTGTTTTTCAGTGCTATTGTAGACGGTGTACAAATACATACTGCATTTCCTCTTCATCTGAACAGCACTACGTTCTCCTAGAATACAGCATACCATCTCTGCACAAAGGTTCTCATGCTGTTATATGTGATAAGGCTACTCTACTAACAGAGATCTCAGTAGAGGAAGGTGTCACTATCTCCTGATACGTAGGTATCATTATTTCCCCTTCTCTCATTAGCAGTGATTTCCAGCATGGAACAAGGCCCAGACTGAACTCCACAGGCATCCACTGTCACAGAGCCACTTGACCAACAATCTCAGGCACTGGAATTGCTTGTCTTGGAAGTGAGCTTTGAGGTTTCTTCATGCTCAGTAATCTAAAAAACAATCAAAACTTAGTTAAATATTAGTCCTAAGCTACAGTTATATCTCATCTTAAGTTAAAACCAATATAATGACATACATGTCTTTAAAATCGTACAATTTTAATGACAGCATCACATAATGTTAGACAGAAGTGAATACATTTATTTAATAACTGCTCACATTGCAATACATTTAACTATTTTATAATCAAAAACATTTATACAAATAAGTGGTGAGTCAAACATGTCAATTGCTTGTTCTGACACTTATTTGCAAAATGCTACTTCAAAGTAAGACACCACAATTTCCCTCAAAACTTGTTATATGTTGTAGTGCAGCACAAATGTGCTGATGACATAGCATGTAATTTTGGCACAGATATAGGATCCTTTATAGGATTTTTAGTTGATCACATTTGCCCTGAAGCTATTTAAGTACCAGGGATGAAATACAAGTAAGCAGGGTATACAAAACCAATGGCATTTTTAATTTCTAATTCTGCTGCAGTTTTAATACTTGATACAATGCTTCCCATAGTTTGCATTGACTGCAACTTCAACCAGAAAAAATAAATAGGTCAGAGCTATAGCTAGCTGAATCCTATAAAGAAATGTGTTTTACAGGTGGTAACCCCCCCCATCTTTTTACCAGAGTTTAAATTGTCTACAGCTTCAAATAGACAAAACAATCCAGTTTGCCCCACTGTCAATCATCAGCCACCTCCTCGCAAATGGGCTCACTCATTCCCCATCATTGGGATGAGGGATGACCAGGAGGGGCCATCATTCAGACAACTATCAGGGGTGGGTCATGATTTTTTGCTTGCTGCTCTGTCTCCTGCATTCCCCTAGTGAAGTATCAAGGAAAGGATGTCAATGGGCTGTAGCAATGGGAATCCCCTATCTTCTGCAAGGAATGTTTCCTCCCTTGCAACCCTGCCCCTCTGTGGGCTACAGCAAAGGGTATGTCCTCACTTCAGCCAGCTGCGTTTCCTTTCTTCCAGCCCCCACCCCTCTCCTTGAAGCATGAGTGGTGGTTTCCTCTAGACTTCACTGGGGAAGTCGCACCCCTCCAGCATCAGCCAATTAACCTCCATATCCTGGCTAGCTCCTTCAGCACTAGACTGATAGTAAATACTAGGTCACTGAAGCTACAGCCATGGCTTTATCCATTCACATCATGGACCCAGCAGCTGTCAACCAGTATTATAAAATATACTGCTAAAGAGCAAACATCCCAGCCAATCAGAACTGTCCAAACAGTCTTCCAGTAGACATGTTATTTACCTATAGCATTCCAGCCGAAAGAATGAGCACTTAGGTGTATGAAACACACTGAAATCTACTTGGAAAAAAGAATGTTATTTAAAATCACAAAAACAGAAGAAACGCATACCAATTCTTGAAATATACAATGCTGCCTCTCCGACAGGCTGTTGAGGGGAGATGTATGCCTGGCATACAAGGCATTGTCAGACCCCACTCTGATGGATTTCCTGCATATCCACAAAACAAACAGCACCATAATTACCCATTCTAAAGACTTAAACATTGCCTGTGATATAAATAGGACCTGTTGGAGAGGCAGAGACTACTCCTTCTCTGGAACAAGCTCCCTATCCATGTAAATCAGAGTTCCTCTCTAACTCAATTCAAGTGAACCTTGGACAATTGGATGGGAACAGGAAATTCATCCCTGGTTGGGCACCTATGTCTCTAATGAACACAGACAGCCTTAAAATGGTTCATTTCCCAGAGACTACCCCTTCTCTGGAACAGGCTCCCTATCTATGTGAATCAGTTCCTCCCTAACTCAATTAAAGTGAACCTTGGACAATTGGATGGGAACAGGAAATTCATCCCTGGTTGGGCACCTATGTCTCTAATGAACACAGACAGCCTGCAAATGGTTCATCTCCCAAGTCCCTGCTTACACTTATCAAGGGTACCAGAACTTGTTAGAGATTTGGGGTGCATGGCTAGGCTTAAAAAAGGTCCTTGTGGTCGTTAGCCTAGTAAACACCTATGAATCTATAAATAATAATAATAGCAAAAAACAATACCCACAGATCCACACAGGGATGAAGTAATGCTACTAAAAATTAAAAAAAAAAAAACAAAACATGGGAACATCCACTGTGGAAACACCAGCAATTTAAACAACTACAAAGAAGAGATATGTGAGCATACTATACTGTAAAAACTCAAAAATCCAATCAATGGTGATGACAGAAGAAAAGGCTATGGTTCAACTATGCTCCATTTTAAAAAAATAGCACACATAATGGGACAACCAATATAAACTTTTAGCAAAAATAACAGTAAGGTAAAATGAAATGCAAAACAAAAATAGAATAAAACACATGCATGAAACTACTCTACACAATACTATTATTCAACTCAAATATATTTAAAACATACTTTGTACAACATAATGGAAAAGGACTGTGATGTGAATCTTCACTCACAATAAAAAAATGTAAAAAGAAAGATAAACCACGTAAAAGTATACTAGATGGTAGGGAAATATGTAACATAGTATTTAGTAATGTTTGGCATGAGTGCTTGGTCCCAAGTGTGAAAGGTTGGCCACTGTATGTGCCAGTTAGTCTCCCTAGCTGACAGGTTTCTGCATTCAGGAAATGAAAGAAAACCTGTTCTGCTTTGTATCACTCTGTTAATTGCTTTTTACTGGCTTTAAACTTATTACTCTCTGTCATAATTTGACCTAAGGGTGGAACTTATTTGGTTTCACACAGCTAATTAATAGCCCCACACATTATAGTAAGACATCTAAATCCTTATTAGACTAGATCCTAGCATCAGACCAATCAAATTTACCACCACAAGTACAATGTCTGACTGTTTCAGTGATCATCTCCCAATCTATATAACCAGACATCATTTATAAAACATCACACAACCTTTCCAAGTTTAAACCAGAAATGTCTGTTACTACCCTATCATCTACTAACTGGAAATTTCCTAAAAATCTTCAACTTAGATGATGTTGTAAATGAATTCAATACAACTTTCCTGAATATCCTAAATAGCTTTGCACCTCCAAGAAGGTAGAGACTAAAAACAAATTATGCAATCTGGCTATCCAAAAAGGGTAGAATGCTAATGCAGGATAGAGGAAAAAAGCATGAATGGGAAAAATACAAAACACCACAATATCTTGAAAACTTCAGTATGTCTCACAATCATTCTAAAAAGCAAATAAATGAAGACAAAAATGTAGTATAATAACTTTCAGAATAATAGTAAACACAGTCCTAAAAATTCTGGACAGCCATTTAAGAAATCTTACATCAATGGTAAAAATTCAAACCTAACACCTATCCCAATAACTCATCACTTGAAACTGCAATACAATTCAACTCTTATTTCATAGATAGTACAGCATTTCTAAATAAGGATTTCCCAACATCTAATCCTAACCCTGCCCAACAGCCACGTATCACCACATCCATTTTTACCTTCAAAAGTGCCCACATCCTATATAAAACGGGTCTATATTATATCCTCGAACGCTTAAAAAAGCGAATGCTGATTGATCAAGCTTATTTTCACGAAACTGCAAAATAGCGAAGCAGCAGAAACTCAAATTTTTTCCTAGGGAAAGAATTTGGTTGTCCGTTTCTGTTGCTTCGGTATTTTCAGTGTTATGGTGGAAAGTTACCGGTTGGATTCAGGTAAGTGTGCGATTGTGTGGATGTGAGTGTTAGGGTGATTTAGGTGAGTTAGGGTTAGGGCTCGGGTTAGGTGTGTGCGCGATTGAGTGGACATGAGGGTTAGGGCGGATTTAAGTGAGTTAGGGTTAGGGAGTGGGTGAGGTGAGTGTGCGATAGTGACGGACCTTAGGGTTAGGGTTTGGGTTAAGGTAAGTGGGTAGTTAGTGGTGTGTGCATAGTTTAGTGTAGGGTTAGGTATCAGATTTTAGGTGTATGTGTGTGGATTTCTGTTTGTTTGGTATGCTTGTGTTGTGTGTATGTGTTTTGGATCAGCGATTTATTTTCCCTGGGAAAAAAATCGCTGATCTGACTTTTTTAAGCGTTTGATGATATAATATAGACCCTATAAAACTACTCAAACAAAATTAAACCATGTTCTACTTCAGCTGATGACCTTCCAATCAAATTCCTTAAAATAGCAGCCGACAGCATTGCCTGTTCTTTCTCAATACTTACAAATAGGTCAATCCAGGAATCATACATTCCCTCTCTCTGGAAAAAGTCACACATTATCCCTCTGAACAAAGGAGGAAATTCAATAGACATTACTAACTTTAGACCTACAGCAATCTTATCCACCCTCTCCAAAGCACTTGAAAAATGTATTCAAAAGCAATTGCTAAACTATTTCCTCCAGGAAGAACTATCCCCCACACAACATGGCGTACGTCCTTCATATAGTACTAACACTGTACTTATAAAGTATATAGATAGTATTTCTGCTTCTTGAACTGTTTTAAACTGTTTAAAGTTGTTTTTGCACCTGCACTTTTAAAGTTTGTCCTGTTTGTTGCATTTACCTGTTGAGGCTACACACTCAAGTGCGCTAGCCTGTGTTACATATTTATTGCATTTTCCTGCTGTTTGTTGTAAAAAAGAAAAAAAAACAAAAAAATGATCCTTGTTTCCCGTCTTTCCTGATCTACAGTAGTCCAAATACAGGCTTTGCTGTATTCTGGACTTTTGGAAAGTTCCTGTGTTGCCCATTTCCTTTCTTGGATAAAGGGAGGCTTCTTTGTTCACCAGTGGCAGTGGGGAGCTTAGAGCAGCCTATCTATCCCTGGAGGAGTGTTCACAGCATAAGAATCTGTTAGTCTATTGGCCGTTTTGGGCCAATTTCTAGCTCTTTCAAGTCCCCCTGTATAAAACCGGCTTTGGCGCGGTTTTTGCGCTTGTTACTACTCAGTCAAGCTCCTCGTGGTCCTGCAGAGTGGTGCTAGCAGCAGAGAGGCTAAAAGAGCGACTGCTAACCTGATAAAAGTGTTTTTTTTTCCTGCTACTACCTGGGCGACTGTCCAATCTAGCTAAACTGCAAGTATTTCTGCTTCTTGAACTGTTTTAAACTGTTTAAAGTTGTTTTTGCACCTGCACTTTTAAAGTTTGTCCTGTTTGTTGCATTTACCTGTTGAGGCTACACACTCAACTGCGCTAGCCTGTGTTACATATTTATTGCATTTTCCTGCTGTTTGTTGCAAAAAGAAAAAAACAAAAAATTATCCTTGTTTCCCGTCTTTCCTGACCTACAGTAGTCCAAATACAGGCTTTGCTGTATTCTGGACTTTTGGAAAGTTCTTGTGTTGCCCATTTCCTTTCTTGGATAAAGGGAGGCTTCTTTGTTCACCAGTGGCAGTGGGGAGCTTAGAGCAGCCTATCTATCCCTGGAGGAGTGTTCCCAGCACAAGAATTTGGTAGTCTATTGGCCGTTTTGGGCCAATTTCTAGCTCTTTCAAGTCCCCCTGTATAAAACCCGCTTTGGCGCGGTTTTTGCACTTGTTACTACTCAGGCAAGCTCCTCGTGGTCCTGCAGAGTGGTGCTAGCAGCAGAGAGGCTAAAAGAGCGACTGCTAACCTGATAAAAGTGTTTTTTTCCTGCTACTACCTGGGCGACTGTCCGATCTAGCTAAACTGCAAGTATTTCTGCTTCTTGAACTGTTTTAAACTGTTTAAAGTTGTTTTTGCACCTGCACTTTTAAAGTTTGTCCTGTTTATTGCATTTACCTGTTGAGGCTACACACTCAAGTGCGCTAGCCTGTGTTACATATTTATTGCATTTTCCTGCTGTTTGTTGCAAAAAAGGAAAAAAAAACAAAAAAATTATTCTTCTTTTCCATCTTTCCTGACCTAGAGTAGTCCAAATACAGGCTTTGCTGTATTCTGGACTTTTGGAAAGTTCCTGTGTTGCCCATTTCCTTTCTTGGATAAAGGGAGGCTTCTTTGTTCACCAGTGGCAGTGGGGAGCTTAGAGCAGCCTATCTATCCCTGGAGGAGTGTTCCCAGCACAAGAATCTGGTAGTCTATTGGCCATTTTGGGCCAATTTCTAGCTCTTTCGAGTCCCCCTGTATAAAACCCGCTTTGGCGCGATTTTGCACATAGCACAGCATCGGGCAGCTCTGCTTAATTGGGTTTAAACCATTCTCGGCTCCACAAAGTCTGCTCTTCACTTTTTCCCTTAGAACTGATCTAGTTCTCATAATAAACACCCTATTCCTACTCTAAAGCCTGGCACTTGCTCACTAAAGCAATTATATAAGTCAGCACTAAAAAATTAAAAGCAGTACACCCTCACAAACTCCCCTTGAGTACCTTGTTCCCCATTGGCCCTTTTTTTCAATTACAAAGGAATTCCCAATACTATTCTAGCATGTCCAAAGGTCAGTTGTCAATCTCCTCTCCGGTCCAGCTGGTGAATCTGGGAATCTTGAGGCAATGTTACAACTGCCTCATGTACACAGACAACCCTCTCCCCTCCCAACAAATTCCAACACATGTGAGAGATGCAACCATATAGCCAAACTGAAGGCTAAGCTCTCTCAACTCAGTACTGGCATAACCAGTCAGGAGGAGAAGGAAACCACACTCGCTACAATTCCAGTCTCACATAGACCTACCACGACAGCAAACCAAACATATAAACACACAAAAACATACTCGGAGGCTCTAAATAAAAATCTGCCTAAGCAGCAGAGACCTCCAAAGCAGACACCCAAGTAACCGCTACCCCAAAACAAAACACGTGCAACACATAGCTCACAAAGCCAGTGTGCCAAACAGTCACAGCCCTTAAGGCTAAACAACACACCTGATACACTTGTAATAGGTGACTCTATCATCAGGCACACTGACGTCCCGCTCACCAGGCTGAACAAGGAGAAGGTCACGGTGAGCTGCCTGTCGGGTGCTAGGATCCACCACATAACACAAGCACTCAGGTCACTCCAAGGCAAGTACAAATATGACTCAGTCATTGTCCATGCTGGTGTGAATGACCTGAGATGTACCTCCCTGGACTACATGAAAAGAGACATAGAGGAGCTCTCTGAGCATGTAGCCCAGGCCGGTATGACCCTGACCTTGAGTAGCATCTTACCCTCACCAAGAATGATGCCACAATATGAAGACAAGATGATCAATTTCAACAACTGGCTTAAGTATTGGTGTCATTCAAAGGGGATCCCATGCCTGTCAGCCTGGGATGACATGCTCGACAAGCCAAGATGCTTCACTAGGGACGGCTTGCACCTGTCACCCCTGGGCTTTTGGATATTGGCAAAGGCTCTTTCCACCCCCATAGTGCCTTTTTTAGGCAAGGCTCAAAAGACAAACCCACCTCCATAGGTATCACAAGGGATAAGAAACTAAGAGTAATGCTACTCAACGCCAGAAGTCTAAACCTCAAGATGCACACACTCGAAGCTCTCCTTAGCATGGAGAACATCGATATCTGTGCAGTAACAGAAATCTGGTTCAAGGCTGCCGAGAGCACCCCAGCACTACCAGGTTATACCTCATACCATGCTTTTCGGCCCCAAAACTTGAACCGAACCACAAAAGGAGGGGGAGTATCAATATTCGTCAAAGATACCCACACCTCCAGGTTGGTGGCACAGCACGAAGCATCAGAGACTATCGATGTGCAACTAACAGTGGGTAAAACTGCCTTCCAGTTTATAGCCTGCTACAGACCACCCTCCCACACCCATGAACCCCACTCGGCCTTCCTGAGAACACTGGAAAATATGAAGGTCTCTCCAAACACCATTATATTGGGTGACTTCAACTACCCAAACATAGACTGGGAGCATTACTCTAGCTCCAACACCCTAGCCCAAAGGTTCCTAGAATTTATAAACTCAAATGCTATGGAACAACTTGTTACCACTCCCACAAGAGGGGAAAACATACTGGACCTGATCATCACCAACATGGGGGCTCTATGCTCCAGACCAAAAGTGTATCCCTTACTGGTAAGATCAGACCATAAACTAATCTCACTGGATATTCACATCCCGACCCCACCCCCTGCCCAGAAAACCACAGTGAAAAACTTCTCTAAAGCAAATTTCACACTCCTCAAAACCGAGGTGGAATCCTTCAAAGCCCCGGGCCTGTGGAAAATACGGCCCAGACCGCAGAATCCTTTATAAAGGCATTCTATGAACACCTTCAGGAATGCATGGATCATGCAATCTCAAATAAAACCAAGAACCAATCCTCCAAAGGCAGGCTTCCTGTCTGGTGGACCGCAGCCATAAACAAACTATACAACAGAAGGAGGAAGCTACTACATGATAGAGCAAAATCCTAAAAAGGGAAGGCATCTCTGATCAGTATTAGCAAAAAACTACGGGCACTCATAAAATCCTCTGAGGCCAGCTTCGAGAGAAAAATTGCACAGGACACTAAGGATAATCACAAGGCTTTCTTTAGTTATGTTAGGAACCTGGGTGGGAATTCCCAGATATGCTCAGAATTAGTCCAAAATGACAAAAAATACACTGAACCCACAGACATTGCCAACATCCTAGCTGACAGGTTCAGCGCAAACTTCTTCCCCCTGGCTCAAGGACAGAACCCACATGGTTAGAATTGCTGGAGCCATGTCAGACTCCAAACCAGTTACAAGTGGCGTCCCACAAGGCTCAGTCCTGGGACCTCTCTTGTTCGGTATATATTTCTCTGAGGTACAGGCCAACATGGAAGGACCGTGGCTGACCAAGTTCGCAGATGACTGCACCATAATCGACTCTCCAGCCGACACAAGCATCCTCCAAAAGGGCCTCATAGAAACAGACAACTGGTGCCAGAGCCATGGCCTCAAGCTAAACGCCAAAAAGTGTATAGTCATCCCCATTGGCAAAAACAAAGTGCCCACAAATTACCACATAGGGGGTAATCCATTAAGTATGGAAGAAGTAATTAGGGACCTGGGGACCCAAGTTGATAGCAATCTCTCATTTGAAAAACACGCGGCCAAAGTGGTTAGAAAAACATTTTATATAGCCCACCTAATCAGAAGGGATTCACACCTAGATCAGGGGAGGTCATCGTGCCTCTTTACTCATCCCTCATCAGGCCCATAATTGAGTATAATGCCCCTTTTGGGATGTACCTTACCAGACACCTGCAGCAACTGGAAAGACCCCAAAAGTACCTCACCAAGAGGATCAAAGGGCTCAAACACATGCCATATGCTGCCCGGTTAAAGAAACTCCAGCTCTACTCAGTGGCATACCGCCTGCTCAGAGGCGATCTGTGCCTGACGTATAAAGCCATGTCCAACCCGGAATTAATGGACATGCTGCACCTCAGAAAATCCAAATCCCATCGAGCACGCTCGAGAGACTTGAACCTCAGCACTGAAATAAATAGGACATGCTGGAGGGACATATTCATAACCCAGAGGCTCCCTTCACTCTGGAATACAATCCCAGTCCAGGTTAGGCAGAGTCCCTCACTGACTCTCTTCAAGAGGAATCTTGATGAGTGGATGGGAGATCGTAGGTTTACCCCGGGTATCACTTCTGTGTCACTGTTAGACAGAGGCACAGTATACTAACCTCGAAAAAGGGCATAGCAAAATTCATTTAAAATGGGAGGCGAAAGCCAAACACACTCTGGCTAGGCTTATAAATGCCCTAGGGCAGATAGCCTAGTATGAACCTATGAACCTAAGATACTGTCAATAAAGCTAGAGATAATGGAAAACTAGTCTTCTTCTTATTTCTACACATGTCTAAAGCCTTCAATACAATGTGTCACAGCAAACTTCCACTTCAAATGTCCTCATTAAGTCTCTCTCAGGCCATCCTTCCATTGTTTAAAGGTTACCTATCCACTGGGTATCAGTCAATAAAATTCCACTCCACCATCTCTCCATACCTACCAGTCACCACCAGTGTACCATAAGGCTTTATCCTTGGTCCCCTCCTCTTTAAAAATCTCACTAACACCCTTCACACATCCGCATAACAGGCCTCTTTAATACATTATGCAGATGACTCCACTCACAACTCATGTTCAACCCTGAAAAGAGAAAAAAATACTACCAAATCTCTCTCTCATGAAAATACAAAATTTAAAGTCCTCTCTCTTTATAATGCAACCACTAAAGTCACTTTTGATACTAAATTATTAGTGATGATAGCAGATGATAGTCTTAAATTTGACCTGCATATACAAAATTGCGTAAGAAAAACTCATCAAAAACTAGTGATGCTTTACAGAGCCAAAAACGTTCTCACCAAAGCAAATGACACTACACTTGCACTACTTATCTCCTCCCCACACTTTTTCATGGTGCTCCCATCAAAACCTGAACAATGCTATAACAAAGTTGCTAAATTTGCAGCAAATACCCATTTCAGAACCCACCAAGTGTACAGCACTAAAAGCCTAAGTTGGTTAGAACTACCCCATCAACTGACATATACACAGCTTCTTACTGCTGATAAAATTATCTGGAATCCATCTGCTTGTCTAGCACAAAATAACATTCTATACAACTATGTTCCCAGTTGGTCATTACGATCCAATAACCAAAAATTCCTGCCTGTCCACAAAACCTATCAAATCTGCTGGGCATTGTCTGTACTCATACCATGTTGCTAAGGACTGGAACTCCTTACCTGTATCCATCAGGTCAATATCTTCCCTCCCATCCCTCAGAACCATTATGAAAGACTTCCTGGTCAAAAGTTGTCTCTGTTCTTGCTCAACACCAGGATAAACTGTGCCCCTAAATGTGAACAAATACCTATTCATTCCTTACACCTCCTTTCTCTTATTCTAGATTCACTTCCTTATTTCTATCAATTTCTCTCCCCAGCTTTCTCTCTAAATATACCATAAGCCTGCTTTTCCCTCAAATCATAATACCACTGTCCTTAATAACTTGTCCATGTATGGAAATGAAGCTTTTTTCCCCGGGCCTCCACTGAAAATGGACATGTGCCCAGTCGGACTTTCCCTGTCAACAAATGTAAAATAAAATTAAATCATACTGTAATTCCTGTCTATATTACATCAACTAACCTTAATGTCTCTATAAACTGGCAGAAATTTATCTAAATATTAAATCGTTGTCATATAACTTGATTCTATTCTTAACCAATGTTTTTGTATTATGTCTAATTCGGTATGTTGTTGCATCTTTCGGCTTTTCCCGGTTAGGGGTTGCCACAGCGGAACTCCGGTCCGCTAATGATTGGTAGTTGATTTTTACGTGCCGGGTTACCAGCCCTGATGCACAACCTTCAACGAAGGTACACCCATTCATGCATGTCTCCATGCAGAAGACACTCTAGCTGAGAATCGAACCGGACAGCGTCTTACTGTGAGGCGACAGACAACACTACCTCAGCTCTGTCTAATTTGGTATAATTATTTAAAATGCAGTTGCTTTTTGTGTTAGTTTTAAAGATCGTAAAATTATTGTTATTAAAATGTTTTGTAATACTTTGGCGCTTTTCTCCCCGGGCCACTACTGAAAATGGGCTCCCACCCAGTCTGCCTTTCCTGGTAATCAAATGTTAATAAAGTGCAAACCTAACCTGGGCAGATGTGACTAACTTCCACAAAAACACACTTCTTTACCATTAATGTCTATTATATAATATCCAGATAAAAATTAAAAATTATGAACATTTATTATTAAACTCTATCAGGCTGCATGACAAAAACAGAAAGATAAAGAAGATAGTCATCAAACACCCTTTACAAAGGATGCAAGCAACAACTTGCTCACCAATCCAAAGGACATCAAAGGCAGATGTAAGGAGTACTTCCAGCAACTTCTGAATGAAGAAAACCCCACAGAAGCTGTACTGTCTCAGACACAGCCTAAGATGAAAAAGGAAGAACAGCCTAGCCTAGAAGAAGAACAGCACTAAGGAAAATGAAGCCAGGAAAAGCAGCAGGCTCAGATGAGGTCACAGCAGATGTGATCAAACTGTTGTGTGAGACAGGAGAAAAATGGCTCCTTAGGGTACTTACTGCAGTACAGACAGAAAGGCATATCCCAGATGACTAGAAAATAAGCATACTAGTGCTGGTGTACAAAACAAAAGGAAACATTCGCAACTGTGGGCACAACAGAGGTATCAAACTCTTGTTGTCACACTGCAAGAAATGTCTGGATAGAGTGACTGATAAATGAATATGCATTGTAGTAGGAAAGTAAGATGTCAGATGAGCAGTTCGGCTTCAGATCAGGATGCGTCACATCTGACCTGATGTTTGCAGTGAGACAGATATTTGAGAAGAAGCTAAAGATGAAGAAAGAGTCCAAAAGGGCATTCCTAGACATGGTGAAAGCATATGACAACGTCCAATGAAAGCAGATTTGGGCAGTCCTATGGTGGTTCAAAGTGTCAGAAACATTAGTAGAATTAGTACAGATTCTTTACAAGGATCCAGTGACTCAAGTGCAGTGTTCAGTCTCACAGACGGGTTCTTAGTAGGAGTGAGTGTGCATCAGGGTTCAGCTCTGGGCCCACAGCAGTTCATAATGGTGATGAACTACATTAACAAACAGGTCAGAGGGGACAGATCAATCAAGCTGCTGTAAGCAGATGATGTGGCATTACATGTAGTCTTTCAGCAAAAACTTCAGCAAAGGATAGGAGAATGGAATGCAAAACTGAAATCACATAGGATGAAACTGAATTCGGATAAGTACTTGTGATGGCAGTAAATGGTAAAAATCAGAAGAAGATAAGCATTGAGATATAAGGGAAACTACTGCAACAGGTTAACACTTTCAGGTATCTGGGACGGGTGGTTGATGAGAAGGGAAGTCTAAATGAGGAGGTCAAAGCTAAAATCAGAGGGGCTGCAGCCATCTGGCACAGAGTGTCAGGGGTAGTGTATGACAGAAAAATGCCAAAGAAGCTGAAAAGTAAGGTGTAAAAAACAGTGGTGCAACCAGTACTACTGTACAGTACAGAAACCTAGGCAGCAAAAGCAGAGTAGTTGAGGAAGCTGGAGGTGATGGGGCAGATGACAGAATAATGACGTTAGAGCAGAAGCCAAAGTACCTCCAACTGCACAGAAGGTCAAATAAAATATATTACAGTAGTTTGGACATGTGCAGAAAGCAAAAGACAATCTGGTGGAAAAGATTTGGGACAAATGGAAGACGGCAAGATGAAATGAGGGTGACCAGCAAACAGATCAATGGATTGTGTGACAGAAAACCTAGGACAGTAAGGCATGACTGCTGAAGCAGCTAGGACAGTGGCACTGAACTGAAAGAGATGGCAACAGCTGACATGACACCCTGACCCCATAAAGAAAAAATGGGAAAAAGTGGGTTGATGGTGATGATTTATCTTCAAGTCCTTCATTCTCCAATTACTTGCTTAATCCACTGCAGGGTTATGGGGGGAACAGGAGCCTATCCTGGTACTCTGAACAGAAGCTCATCCTAAATAGGGTGCCAACCCATTGAAGATCGTGTGTGTGTGTGTGTGTGTGTGTGTGTGTGTGTATATATATATATATATATATATATATATATATATATATATATATATATATATATATATATATATATATATATACACACACACACACACACACACACACACACACACACACACACACACACACACACACACACACACACACACACAGACATACACACACACACATAAAAATTAAAAATTTGATTTGTTACATTTCCAGCATTCATTCCAAAGCTTGGTAATTCAGAAGCTAACCTTTTTTATTTTTTGGCTGATTTCAATCTATTACATTTGTCAATCAGTTCTCTGCTCCATTTAGAAAAGTTAAGCTGACCACAGGGTTTTGCTGATTCTACGCTGTCGCTCCACAAACTTACTTCACTTTCTGTTGTTTTAACAACTCTTGTGAAAAAAAATATCACTTTCGCCTCCACAGCTGCTGCTGCATGAAAAATATTCAAAGTACTGAGGCAACAGTTCAGAACATCTGAAATACAGAGATGGTCTAATTACAATTCAAACAGAGGTTCAACGAATCTTGGGTAGAAAAAAGTGCATCTTTATAAGGCATTATTTTACACATCTCCCTTCCCTAGGAGAATAGCTAGACATTTCTTTTATTTTGGTGATATCAGAAAAGTTTTTCTTCTAAAAAAGCTGATTGATATCTAACCTTAACCATTTTTAGAGTCACCATCCTGACTAGCATAAGAAATCCACTTTCAGTGTTGTATCCTAACATTATATCTTTGCAGTATGGTGCTCCACAGTAGTAATCTTGTTAGCCCTGCTTGCCTGCTGCAGCCAGAGTGAAACAGTTACCGTCAGTGTCCACAACTTACTACCAAACAGATACCGCCGAGGCTTCTTTAAAGAACGAGCCAGCACAAAATATTCTCTCTCTAAAAAAACATTCAACTATTTCTAAGGTTTCTTCCTGCAACGTGACCTACACTTACTACAAAGGTCACACAGAAGCTAGTCTGGATGTGCATGTACAGTTCACTATCAAGGAGCAGCCATAGCTGGAATAACCATGCAACATCCCACATACCTGTTAGCCTGAGGAATGCTGCTCTTAAAAGTAGTACTCTCACTTTCTACATTACATCTCTTACATCAAGCTAGCAGGATTGTTTACATACTACTACTACTAATGATAATGCAAATAGTATTAATAACGATATGCTATCCAGTACTATGAAATACTCCACTATAGAGTTGTCATGTGAAATGCAGTTCACATATTCACCAAAGTCAACATTATACAGTGGATATAAAAAGTGTACACACCCGTTAAAATGCCAGACTTTTGTGATATATAAAAAATGAGACCATAATAAATAATTTCAAAACTTTTCCCACCTTTAATGTGACCTATAACCTGTACAATTCAATTGAAAAAGAAACAAATCTGTTAGGGAAATTATATAAAAAATAAAAAATATACAATATGCTGATTGCATAAGTGTGCACACCCTTAAACTACTAGTTTATGTGTGCACACCTTTAAACTAATACTTTGTTGAAGCACCTTTTGACTTACAGCATTCAGTCTTCAGCATGGCACATCTTGACTTGGCAATATTTGTCCACTCTTCCTTGCAAAAGCGTTCCAAATCTGTCAGATTGTGAGAGCATCTCTTGTGCACAGCTCTCTTCAGGTCACACCACATATTTTCTATTGGATTTAGGTCTAGGCTCTGGCTGGGCCATTCCAAAGCTTTAATTTCCTTCTGGTGAAGCCATTCATTTGTTGATTTGGTGTATGCTTGGGGTCATTGTCATGTTGAAAGGTGAAATTCCTCTTCATCTTCAGCTTTCTAGCAGATGCCTGAGGGGTTTGGGCCAAAAGTGACTGGTATATGGAACTGTTCATAATCCCCTCCACTTTTACTAAAGCCCCAGTTCCAGCTGAAGAAAAGCAACCCCAAAGCATGATACTGCCACCACGATTCACTGTGGAGATGGTGTTCTTTTGGTGATGCAAAATGTTGTTTTTGCATCAAACATACCTTTTGGAATTGTGGCCAAAAAGTTTAACCTTGGTCTCATCAGACCATAATGCATTTTCCCACATGCATTTGGGAGACGTGATGTATTGTTTTGCAAATTTTAGCTGGGCCTGGATGTTTTAAGAAAACGCTTCCGTTTTGCAACCCTACCCCATAGTCCAGTCATATGGAGAATACGGGAGATTGTTGTCACATGTAGTACACGACCAGTACTTGCCAGAAATTCCTGCAGCTCCTTCAGTGTTGCTGTAGGTCTCTTGGCAGCCTCCCTGACCAGTTTTGTCTTGTCTTTTCATCAATTTTGGAGGGATGTCCAGTTCTTTGCAACGTCACTGTTGTCCCACATTTTCTCCACTTTTTGATGACTGTTTTCACTGTGTTCCATGGTATATCCCATGCTGTGGAAATGTTTTTTTACCCTTCTCCTGACTGATACATTTCAACAAAGAAATCCCTTTGATGCTTTGTAAGGTCTCTGCAAACCATGGCTTTTGCTGTAGCAGGCAACTGAGTAAATGTCAGGAAAATCCTACTAGGACAGCTGAACTTTATTTGGGGTTAATCAGTCTCTCTTTACTTGATGGCAGGTGTGTACCCAAGAAGACGGAATGCTGTAATTAAATCAAAAGGTGCTTCAACAAAGTATTAGTTTAAGGGTGTGCACATTTATGCAACCAGCATATTGTATGTTTTTTATTTTTTATATTTTTCCCCTAACAGATTTGTTTGTTTTTCAATTGAATTGTACAGGTTATAGGTCACATTAAAGGTAGGAAATGTTTTGAAATGATTTATTGTGGTCTCGTTTTTTATATCATAACAACCTGGCATTTTAACAGGGGTGTGTACACTTTTTATATCCACTGTATAAGACACTGCATAGCATTTAATAAGAAGTTATGTACCTACCATAACGTTCCATGTTAGTTGTCTTCTTTCTTGCTGGATGGGTTAATACTGAGCTAATTCCACCGGCTCGAGGCTCCCCTATATCCCACAATGCTAGGCGGTAACTATTCAGATCTCATTTGATAGCTATACCAAGCAATCCTAGTCTCCATAGAATGGAGTAGGGAAACCCACCTCAAAACAATCTAAAGAAAGGCAGACCTCAGTAAGGATAGAAGAGGTGGAAGAACGTGGGAATGACAACTTTCAGAAGAAAAACACAAAATGAATTCCAGTCGGTCTGTCCAGGCTTGGGGAAGGAGGGAAAGAAGGCGAAGAAGACAACTAACATGGAACGTTATGGTAGGTACATAACTTCTTAATGTTAAGTTGTCAATCTCGCCTTCATTCTTGCTGGATGGGACCGCCCCTAGCACCTTATCCCGGTGGCCTATCGGAACAGACTCTTGAGAACAGTGGAACCAAAATTGGCATGACTTCTGGAAACCATGTCCAATTTGTAATGTGAAATGAATGTATGAGGAGAAGCCCAGGTGGCTGCTGCACAAATTGAATCTATTGGCAGCCTATCCTGAAAAGCTACGGATGTAGCTAATGCCCTAGTTGAATGAGCTCTAGGTCTTGAGGGTAGTTTTTGATGTCTGATCTCATAGATGAAGGTAATTGTAGAGGTGAGCCATCTAGAGAGGGATACTTTAGTAACTGGAAGGCCCAATTTGCCTTCCGCATATGACAGAAACAATTGATCAGATTTCCTGAATTGTTTAGTCCTGTCTAAGTAATATCTAAGTTGGCGATGTACATCCAAACAATGAAGCTTTTGTTCCGACCTGTTTGAATAGTTAGGGAAAAAGACGGGAAGATCAATAATTTGGTTTAGGTTTATTTGAGAAGAAATTTTAGGCAAAAAGCATGGATTAGTATGGAGGAATACCCTGTCTTTGTGAAAAACTAAGTAAGGAGGACGACTGCACAGAGCATGGAGTTCGGATACCCTTCTCGCTGAAGTTATAGCTACCAGAAAAAGTGTCTTCCAAGAAAGCAACTTCAGAGAACATGAAGCCGCCGGCTTGAAGGGGGGGGGGAGAATTAAAGATGCCAGAACCAGGTTCAAATCCCATTGAGGCGGGGGAACTTTGATTGGAGGTTTGAGAAGAAATACACCCTTAAAAGGCTTTACAGAGTTTGTGAGCCATGATGCTAGACTCTGAAACACCAACATGAAAATTTGATATGGCAGCCAATTGAACTCTAATGGTTGATGCAGAAGATCCTAAATGAAAGAGTTCTGCTAGAAAGTCTAAAATAGACTGGATAGGTGCAGTAAAGGGATCTATGTTTTTTGATGTTGCCCAAAGGGAAAAGCGTTTCCATTTGCTACTATAAATCTTCCGGGTAGAAGATTTATGAGAGGCTATCAAGATATCTCGGACCAAGTGAGATATTGAGGGAAGCCTGGCTAAGGTAGGAATCGGAGAAACCACGCTGTGAGGTTTAGAGAAGACAGAGATTGGTGCAGCTGACCCGATTGGTGGGTTATCAGATCTGGTACTGAGTCCAGATGCCAAGGCTGCTCCAAAAGGTAACGATGAAGAAAGGGAAACCATATCTGTCGAGGCCAGTAAGGGGCAATGAGGATCATAGTCACTCTCAAGGCGATGGCTTTCTGAATTAGTTGAGATATCAGTGGAAAGGGGGGAAAGGCATATAGAAGTCCCCGGGGCCAATCGTGGACTAGAGCGTCTCTGGTGGGATGGCCTGGTAACGGGAAGAGAGTGAAGAAGTCGTGACACTTGCTGTTTTGGGGAGTAGCAAAAAGATCGCAGCAAGGCTGGCCCCATCTTAGGAATACTTCTTCTAGAACTGATTTCTTTAGAGACCACTTGTGGGGCATGAGAATTGCTCTGCTCAATTTGTCTGCAATAACGTTGATTTCCGGAATGTGCGTTATCAGAAAACGCTGAGAAGAGATCGCCCATTGCCAAAGTCTGAGTGCCTCTCGACATAAAGGGTATGATCTGGTTCCGCCTTGTTTGTTGATGTACCACACTACGGACATGTTGTCCATTTGAATTGCAATAGTTCCAGTGGGACGAGAGTCATGAAGGGCTTGCAACGCTAAAAGCACTGCTCTCATCTCTAAGACGTTTATGTGCAAGTGGCACTCGAAAGGTTGCCACGTGCCCTGGACTGTCCTGCCCTGATAATGCCCCCACCCGATCAGGGAGGCGCCTGTTGTCAACGTGACTGGGGAGTGAAGGGTCTTCCTCGGAGAAGTTGAGGTGATGTGATCCACCAAGACAGTTGATTCTTGCATGCTTGAGTTATCAATATGGTATGGGACATCGGGAGCTGTTGAAAGGACCATTGAGTAAACAGCATCCATTGGAGGATCCTCATGTGAAAGCGAGCTAAGGGGAGAAGGGGAATAGCTGCTGCCATGAGTCCTAGTACCTTCAAAACCAGTCTGGCTTTGACTTTGCTGCATTGTAAGAGAAGGGAAACTTGGTTCCAAATGTCTGACACCCTCTGCTCTGTGAGTCTGGCTGAAAGATTGAGTGTGTCTAAGGTGGCGCCTATAAAGACAATAGATTGACAAGGCGGCAAAGCAGATTTTTCGAAATTTATCGAAATGCCTAGAGCTTGGCAAGATTGGATGGTGAAGTCCCTGGATAGGAGAAGCTGATGTCTGGGGGTGGCGAGCCAGTCATCCAAATATGGAAACACCTGGAATCCTTGACGTCTCAAGTGAGCTGCGACCACTGCCATGCATTTGGTGAACACACGGGGGGCTGTAGTGAGACCAAAGGGCAGGGCCTTGAACTGGTAGTGACTGGCTCCCAGCCTGAAGCGGAGATATCTCCTGGAGCGTCTGTTCATTTTGATGTGGTAGCTGAAGATCTATCGAGCACATCCAATTGTCCTGACCAAAGAAGGGTAGAATGGACTGTAGCGTGACCATCCGGAATTTTGTTTTCTTGACAAACTTGTTTAAGTAGCTGAAATCCAGTATGGGTCTCCAGTCCCCTGTTTTCTTTGGTACCAAAAAGAATTTGGAGTAGATTCCGGATCCTTGCTGGTCTGCCGACTGATTGGATAGTTTTGATAGCAGCTTTGAAATTTCTAATGCTGCTTGTTCCCTTAGACCGGTGGAACATCTGGAAGGGATCTTTTGAATAAAGGGAATTTTGTAACCTCAGATATGATCGACTGTACCCATTTGTCTTGAGTAAGGGAAAGCCAGGCTTTTGGGTACAGTGATAACCTTTCCCGACTGCCTCCGAAGGTGGACAGCCAGGCAGCCTCAGGGGTGCTGAAAGGGTTTGTCAGAGAACATTTCTCTGCTACCCTGGTTTTGGACCTCCTCTGCCTCTAGGGCGCGGCTATTATTATTCCCCCTCTGCCTCTAGAGCATCAGATGAGACTCGATTGTTTATGGAACCACATCTTTCCTCCCCTTTGACCTTTGGGATAGGGTCTAGAAGGGTGAAAAATGGACTCCTACAGCAGAGAGAGTCTTACCTTCTACCTCGCACCTGGTCAATGTATCCTTCACCTGCGGACCAAACAAGGATGATCCATCAAAGGGAGAATTGGTGAAGGACGCCTTGAAAGGGTCCGCAAAGTTGCATAGCCACATCCAGGCGGGCAACACCTGTGCCTGCGGCTCCCCATCTGCTGCATATGAGACCAGCCGCATGGAGGAGTTAACAATGGAATTTAGGGTTGCCAACTGGGAGTTCATTGTGTCTTTGAACCCCTCAGCTGTAGGATCCTTTATCAGTTCACCCATATCCTTGAGTAAATCTCTCTGGGGACGAGTGAAGTGGCATAAGGAGTTCAGCGACCGCATTTAAAAGGTCGCTGATGAGAACAGTCCATGGTCCTAGATTCCTTATTAGGAGGATGGACAGGAAGATCAGCTAACCTTCTTTGTGGCTGCAGCCACCACCATGGCATCAACAGGGACACCTTTGGATAAAAAAATCTTTGTCTCTGGGGGCAGTAATAAATTTGGATAGTCTCCTCGGGGTGGGTTCCACTGAGTCAGGACACCCAGGAGGTAGAAGGGTGAGAGCCATGCCTCAAGATACACTGACTCATCCTCCCAAGGGTTAGGGGCTGGCCAGTTCCCTGTTTCAGGAGGGATCAGGATGTCAACAAAGGAGACATCCTCAGAGGGGATCGGGTGTAGAAATCACCGCAGGCACTGTAGATGGAGGGGCTGAAGGAGCTGACTGTGGGGCAGAACCTGGTTCTAGCACCCTGTCAGGCAAGGCCCAGAGGCCCTGCTTCGGAGACCAGGACCTCCCCCCCGGCACTGGGAGGACGGCGTGAAGCCGTGGTCGGAGAACTCATCAACGCCAAGCCTCGAGAGAGGGGTATCCCTCAAAAGAGGAGATGAGCAGATGATGGAGCGAAAATGGAAGGTCGGGATCCGATGCACCGACACGTCATGGTCTGACAAGCCTTGACACCCCCTGTGTGGAGGAGTCGGAGAGGAATGTATTGGGGAATGGGAATAGCCACTGACTGGTGAGAGCATTAAAGTCATGGTCGGATAATCTGGAAGACCATGAGGAATGAGTTTTGTGACTTCGCTCCGAAGAGAGGGATACCAACATAGAGATGGAGGTTGAGCTCTGAAAGGACAAAGCTAGGAACAGCAAAACATAAATGCCTTCAAACACCTACTATTATGGTAGGTTTACAGCTAACTACATTTGGGAGGTGTAAGGCGGAGAGTACGGGAGCCCCTAGCTCCTATCCAAACAAACTTTGGATCTAGAGGAATCAAAAGGACAGTGCTTTTGTGCTTTGTAAAAAGAGGACGCAATAGCAGATTCTAGAATCCTCTATTATAGTTTTCTTATACTGAGTATAGCAAAAGGTAAAAGCCTTAGACAATCATTTAGAAATCGTATGTTTTGAAACTTGTCCCTTCTTACCTTTACAAGAAATGAACAATTGATCTGAAGATCTGAAAGATTTAGTTCTATCAAAATAGTACCTGTGTTGTCAGCAGATATCCAAGGTATGGAGCATCCTTTCTCTTTCTTTCTCACTTTAAAGAAAAAAAAGATGGAGACAGAAATAAAGTAAACTCAGATACCAGCTTAGGCATAAAGGAAGGATTAGTGCTCAAAGAAACAGCCAGGTTATCCAGTTCAAATAAACGCCTTTCAAAAACATTTTGACATGGGACTGCAATGAAAGAGAAGGATTCATGAGCTGACATGCTGAAATGGCCAATAAATGAAAAGAAACTTGTGGTAATTGCCCTTTGGGTATTTAAAAATGGATTCTGAATCTTCAAGTACTATGGATATTAGTGAAAGTGTCTGTCAAAGAAAAGGGATCTGTTTTCTAGCCCTTCTTCCATGCAGTCCTGGGTCTGCTTTGGGCCTGCTCAGTTTGTCTGCCACATAACTTTGCTGTGATGGAATGTAGGAGGGTCTATATCATATGAGCGAATCACAAAAATAATACCTCACAATATCAAACAACACACCCTGACTAGTGCTTTTTCTTTGATTGTGGTACAGTAAAGAATGGATTATTTATTCTTCCTTTAGTGCAATCGTGGAGTTGGTGGAGTTAGATTATATTGGGGGCAAAGCCCCCCACAATAGGAAGTTTGAGGGTACATTCATTCGATAAGATGAGCTGAATTTGTGCGATTCGCTCAGCATGATATATACCCATTGTAGGATGATCTGTTGTCTCCACCACGCAGTTCTTTTCTGACAAAACCCCAGGAAAGATTTCAAATACCACTGTATCTTTCTCTATGTGGAGTCTTCAGGCATCATGAGAATAAAAATCCTGAGGTACTCCCTCGCAGTGACCAAAGTTTGAGTGGTTTGAGAGAAAACCTTACTGTGCTGACAAGCCTGAAACACAATTCTGTGAGAAAGAGTCAAGAGAGACTTTTGATTGCTGTCTTGAGATCCCAGCTTGTGTAATAGATTTTGCACCCAAGAGAGTGGAAGACGTTTTTGACCCTTTGAACAAGACTCTGCAAAGATAAGCTAGTTGTCTAAATATGAAAAATGTGGATAACCTGTAGTAACCTGCAGTGAGCTACAACTGGAGCTAGACACTTTATGAACACTCTTGGTGTGGTGAATAGTTCAGTGATTAAGACAAAGAGCTGATGATGTGATCCAGACACATAAGAAATGCCTGAAGTCTGGATGAATAGGAATGTGACTAAGCATCTTTTAAATTTAGTGTTACCAGAAAACCTGAATGAGGAAGAAGAGGTAACAGGTTGTGAAGAGGCATTATTTTGAGTTTGGGTACTATCACAAACAGTTTAAAAAAAGAAAGATCCAGAACTGGTCTCTAAGCATTTTCTTTCTTTGGCACTAAAAAAAATCCTTGAATAAAATCCCGTCCCACCTGGGAAGGGGGGGGGGGACTGGTTGCATCACTCCGTCGGATAGCATTTGATGAAGGACAGGAGGAAACAAAGAGAGTCTGGTCTGGAGAATGAGGAAATACCCTCTGGAAAGGAGGAATTTCCTCCCATTCCATTTGTAACTTTGATGAATGATCTTCAGAACTCATTCATCTGAAACTATCTGTTGCCAAAGAGAAAATTGGAGATTCGGTCTTTCTGGAAGAAAAAGGGTCTGCCATGGTGGAAGGGTGGAACAATGTATCTTAAACAGTCATTCTGGCTTATTGGACTGTCCTTGGCTTTGGGAGTTTCCAGAATTCTTCTTGAAACCCCCTTGCCATTTCTTAAACTTTTGCTTACCTACATTTTGTTGAGACTGTTTATTTTGTTTCTTACCAAAATTGGATGAGGACCTAGAGAATCCCTTATAAAATGTGGAAAAGGAGGACTGCAAAATCTTAGAAATCTCCTGTATCAGCTTACTCATTTTGTCACACTTTTTGATCACTTCTGCAGCAGAGCGGCTAAAAACTAAATCTCTCTCTCTGACGGAGAGTTTAAAATGTCATTGTTAACATCATCTGGGACGTACTGGAAATGCAGCCATGTAAACCTCTAAAAACAGTACCAGTGGCATAACCATTAAAGAAGTATCAACAGAGTTATACAAACACAGTATACAGGAGTACTGACTTGAACAACAAAAGAAATTAAATTATTTAAAGCAGATTTTCCTCACAAGAGACTGCATATAAAACATTCCTCATACTTTCGCAGCTAGTCAGGACAAACCTTAACTTATGAGCCTGAAAATTCAAAATTCTGAAATGCAAAGTTGCAGAACTATACACGTTTTCCCATACTTATCAATAACCTTCTCATCCCATTCTTATCAGAAATAGTAGGACTGGAATTAACTAAGTGTCTAACAGCAGAAGGATTAAAAAGAAGTTATGCACTCACCATAACGTTCAATCTGTATTGTCGATTTTTCATCTCTCCTCACATGTGGGTTTGGATCTGAGCCTTCAGATCTGACAAGGATGTTAGCAAGCTCATGGCAACCAAAAAGCTCTTGGGTACCTCCCTCTTACCCACAGGGCGTCTCTCCCTATATGTTTTATATCCAGTCTCTTGTGAGGAAAATCTGCCTTAAATAATTTAATTTCTTTTGTTGTTCAAGTCAGTACTCCTGTATACTGTGTGTGTATAACTCTGTTGATACTTCTTTAATGGTTATGCCAGTGATAACTGCACCTTAATAGTGCTATAATTATACTAGTAGGAAGAGAAAGATTAATATTTAACATACAAAAGAGCCTTAAGTGAAGTGATTTCTAGAGTCTAATGAAATTTAATCTAACCCTAGAAATCATCTTCCCGTTCAACCAGGAATCCAAGGATGGGTGTTGGAGGGTGGATTATGAGGAGAGATGAAAAATCGACAATACAGATGGAACGTTATGGTGAGTACATAACTTCTTTATCTGGTAGTGTCAATTTTTCATCTCCTCCTCACATGTGGGACAGAGTCCCCAGCTACCTTTATCCAGGGAGGACTCATGAGAGAATGTTCCTCAGAACCATCACGTCAAAGGAAGCCCTTCCCCTGAAGACGAAATCCAATTTTTAATGAGTGATAAAGGTATGATGGTTTGCCCAAGTGGCAGCTGCGCAAATATCATCCAAGGAAGCAATGGTCTGGAAGACCACAGAAGTAGCGATTGCTCTGGTACAATGAGCCCGAATGGACTTAACAGGCTTCATGCCTTTTAAAGTGTAAATAAAGGAACTACAACTAGAAAGCCACTTCAGTAAGGTAACTTTGGTAACTGGAAGGCCTTTCCTAGGTCTTGCAAATGCAATGAACAGTTGTTTTTCTCTGAAACTCTTGGGTTCTATGTAAGTAGAAACATAACTGTCTATGAACATCCAACAGATGCAGAACATATTTGCACTTATTACTAAAATTAGGCAAGAAAACTGGCAAATGTATAGTTTGATTAATGTTTGTTTGAGAAACAACTTTGGGCAGGAAAGAAGGGTTGGTACACAAAGAGACTCTGTCTTTATGAAAAACCAAATACGTAGGCTGAGAAGACAGTGCTTGAAGTTCTGATATCTGTCTCGCTGATGTGATATCTACCAAGAAGAGAGTCTTCCAAGAAAGATACTTAACATCACAAGTTGCTGCAGGCTCAAAGGGGGGTTGAGTAATCAGACGCATAACCAGATTTAAATCCCAAAGGGGAGAAGGGTCCTTGTATGCAGGTTTTAACAATATGATCCCTTTTAAGAAGGCTTTGCAAAGTTTCTGGGAATTCAAGGACAAGTTATTAAACCCAGCATGAAAATTCTAAATCGCTGATAACTGCACTTTAATAGTAGACGTCACAGCTCCATTATTGAAAAGGTGGGCTAGGAATTCCAGAATGAAATGAACAGGAGCCATAATGGGATCCATATTGTGTTTGTGTGCCCAGAGTACAAACATCTTCCATTTACTTCTATATATTCTCTGAGTAGACGGCTTATGGGAGGACATCAAGATATGAAAGACCGGGGAGGACAGCATAGGTTTGCCTGGCGATCAATAGAGTGGAGGAACCAAGCTGTCAGCTTGAGATTGTGAAGGTTGGGGTTAGTCATTCCTGTCAGATGCGACAAAAGGTCTGGAAAGGGATCCAGAATCCAGGGATCCTTCTGTAGATGAGGCCAAAGAAAGGGAAACCAGATTTGCCGGGGCCAATATGGTGCAATAAGGATTACTGTCCTCTTCAACCTTCTGGCTTTCTGAAGAAATATCCAGGGAATTGTTATGGCTAGGCTTGTATAGGCCCTAGGGCCGATAGCCTAGTACCAACCTATGAACTTGGGGAGCAAATGGGGGGAAAGGCTTACAGAAGTCCAGGTGGCCAATCATGTATCACAGCATCCCTTGGGGTTTGCCCCTGTGGGGGAATCAGGTCAAAGTAACTGCTACATACATTGTTTAGGGGAGAAGCAAAAAGATCACAGCAACGCTGGCCCCATGTGCAACATTCTGGTTGAGGGACCACTCGTGTGGCACATGAATGGTTCTGCTCAGCGTGTCCGCTATGACATTGGATTTCCCCAGAATATGCTTTGCTGTCAGAAAGCGGTTGGATGAGATTGCCCATTGACACACTCTCAGCACTTCCCGACAGACAGGGTATGATCTGGTTCCTCCTTGCTTGTTTATGTTCCATACTACAGACATATTGTGTGATTGAATTGCTACCATCCCTAGAGGAAGGGCAGACTGAAATTCTTGCAACAATAAGAGCACCACCCTCATCTCTAGGACATTTATCTGCAGCTTGGCCTCGTCTGCAGACCAGGTACCTTGGACAGTCTTTCCCAGATAATGGCCCAACCCACCCCATCTGGGAAGCATCGTGGTCATCAGGGCCTGTGGTTTAGGGGGAACAAATGGTCGACCCTGTGTCACCTGTTGTAAATCAATCCCCCATGAGAGATCCTTTCTGCATATGTCCATTATGAGGATATGATGACACTGGATGATAAATTATTGACCATTGACAAGCTTGAAATCATTGCAAAATTCGCATATGAAACCTGGCTAGTGGAACCAGCTCACTTTCGCCGAATCCCTGAGGGGCATCGACTACTCCGAGGATCTGGGAGTCGACTGCACCCAAGGTTCAGGAAGCTCACTCTGGCTCGGGGAGCTCTCCTGCTCCAAAAAGGCTGATAAGCTCCGAGCAGAAGTCTGATCTGAAGAAGAGGACAACCTAGGATCCAAACTCAAAGTCACCGGGCATATCGGATCTGTGAGCTCTGAAACTTGCCCCAAAGTTAGAGAAGGAGGAAGAGGGGGAGTGGATGGTTTAGGTAGACCTGGAGCTGAAAGGGCCGAGGTCGAAGGGGACCTACTGATACCCTACATCCATAAGATCTTCTGCACCATCCTTTCCACATCTTCTTCTGTAAGACTTCTGGTGGAATGGGAGGACAAAGCAGAAGGGGATCTTGGCCTTGACAGAAAAAGAGGATGGTACCCTCGATGGAACTGGGTTGAATGAGGAACAGTACCTTGTCCTCAGTAAAGTCAAAACTGCCTAGAAAGGGCTGTGTCGGATCTGACCCCAACGGATCCGACCCATCCTTGCCAGATGAGATCAGCCGAAGAAGCCGGATCCAATGAAGTAATGGTCAGAGCAGAAGGCTCCGATCAGATTCGAGACTCCTCAGACAAGGGAGATTTTATCTTTTTGGACTTTGGCTCCAAACAATCACTCAGCGACAACGAAGGTCTTTGCTTGGCCTTATCCGAAGATTTGCAGGACAATTTAGTTTTAGAAGATGAACTTGTCTTAGTCTTTGCTCCAGAAATAGCTTCATCAAAGGCTGAAGGCCACATCCCTCTTAAAATGAGTTTGTTTTTTTGGTCAATTAAGGCTCTATTATTAAAGGAGTGACTTATCACACAGTCCTCCTGTAAATGCAGAGGCCCAAGACAATATACACATGGGCAGTGCGAGTCGCTAAACGGAATCTTATGCCCACACTTCGTGCACTTCTTGAAACCAGCCGGTTTCTCCTGTTTCTCCACTATAACAGAGGAGGAAGGGCACAACAGACACACTCACTCAAGAAAACAAAAGAAAGTTTTTTTTTAGAGAGAGAGGGAAAAAAACTCTACTAACAATAGTAGGCAAGAAATACCTCAAGGGTAAAAGTGTGTGTGGGGGGGTAACCTATAGATAATAATAGTTACTGGCAGGAAGGAAAAGGAAGAAGTAAAGGTAAGCTAAATAAAGCAGTGAGCAACACTAGAACACACCAAAAGTTCAAGAAAGGGACAGACAAGAATTATACTACTGAAATCTATTGAAGTTTGAAGAAATTTGAAGTGAAAAAAGGAAAAGTTGGAACCTGACTCCAGAGCTTACTGGAATGACCACGTCTTCGCAATGCGGCAAACGAGATCTGGGGTAATGGGAAGAGATGCACTGTAGGTAAGGGGGAGATACCCAAGAGCTTTTTGGTTGCCATGAGCTTGCTAACAACCAAGTCAGATCTGAGGGCTTGGATCTGAACCCACATGTGAGGAGATGAAAAATTGACAAAATCAGATCTTAAGCTATAGCTGCTGGATCAAGTTTTGGAAGAGTGTATAAAAACTTAAAAGACTGAAGAACTTTATACTTCATATCTACCTTTTTTAGAGGCAGCTTACTGACTGCCAGGAAAATTGCAGGCAATAACACACACACATCCTCCAAAGCTGAAAGAACTGAAGGAATGGGTGCAGGTTCATAGGTTGTTACTAAGCTAAGGACCAATAGGGCCTTTACAAACCTAGTCATGCGCCCAAACCAAATTTGTCCCCAAGTACCTTTGGTGTCTATTTGGAGGGATTATGTTAGTAAGGCGGTAGCTAAAGGATTTGTGGGGTGATGTTAATTGGAGAACATCTTACTTATCGACAGCCTCTGTCCATCAGAGACATGGAGGCCAGACCAGGGGTAAACCTGCAATTTCCTATCCAAAGGTCAAGGTTTCGTTTGAATAAGGTCAAAGATGAACTCTGCTTCACATGAATGGGGGGCCTATTCCATAACACAGGAATCATTTGAGTCACATATCTGTCCCTCCAGCATGTTCTATTTAGATCACAAGTGAAGCTTAAATCCTTGGATCTAGTATTTCTAGTGCTGCTTATTTTGCGGATGTGCAAAAGATTCACCAGGACTGGATTTGAGAATGCCTTATAAGCCAGGCATAGATTGCCTCTCAGAAGCCTGTAGGAAAATGAGTACAGAGATAGGGCCTTTAGGCGATCCATGTAGGACAGGGTGTTCATGCCATGGATTCTCTTGGTGAGGATCCTTTGTAGGCGTTTCAATTCTTACAAGTGTCTGGCTATGTACATGACAAAGGGGGCACTGTACTCAATGATAGGTCTGGTAAGGGATGAGTAGAGTGGTACTATAGCTTCCTTGGACCTGGATGCCATACCTTTAGTTATAAGTTGAGCTACATAGAAAGTATTTTTTACTTTCTCTGCTACATGATGGCCAAAGGCCAGATTACTGTCTATATATGTTCCCAGATCCCTAACTACTGGGTCGACTCTTAGAAGTGTTTTATCAATGCAGTAATTAACTTGGGTGAACAATTTTCCAAAGGGAATTATAATGCATTTCTTGGCACTTAGTTTTAAACCATGGCTTTAGCACCAGTCATTTGTCTGTGTTAGACACTCTTGCAAGATGTTGGTGTTGTGGCAGGGAATCTATGATAACTCCCAATTTACAATCATCTGTGAATGTGGCGAGTCAAAGGCCTTTGACATTAGCCTTGACTTCTAAGAAGCAGATGCAAAACAAGAGCGGGCCCAGCATGGAGACCTGAGGCACTCTGCTGGTGACCAGTCTCTTGGAGGAGGTGGTCTCACTATTGCTGACATTTGGGTCCTATCTGTGAGCCAGCCAGCAATCCAGTGAGTTATGCATGGATTTATGCCTAGTTTGGAGAATTTGCCAATAATGCCTGAGTAGGGTATGATATCAAATGCCTTGGCCAGGTCAAGGTATGTGATATGCACTGTTTTACCCTCATTCATTGCCTTAGTGATCTTCTTGAAGAAATCAACCAGATTAAGTAGGCATAATCTTCCCTTAACAAAGCCAAACTGGGATGGGTCCATTGTCAGTAGGTTGCCAATGTCCTTGTTGATAATTTCCTTGATAATTAATTCCATGGCTTTGCATAATTGACTTGTCAGACTGATGGGTCTGTAGTTTCTGGGGCCAGTTGATGAATCACCCTAATGAAGAGGGATGACCATTGCAGTCCTACGTATGGTACATATTGAGGCTGTAGTTGAAGAGCACCTCAATTGGTCCTGATAGGTCACATTTTAGACTATTGAGGAGGCAACTAGGGATATTGTCGGGGCCAGATGAGGCAGTGTTTTTGGCCTTAACGAGTGCCACCAGAACCTGTTTCCCTGATAATAGTTGGGGGAGCGTGCTAGATGGGATTACACAGGAGGTAGCCAGGGGGGGTGGGTGAGTGTGAAGTTAGAGCTGTATTTTCTTAGCCAGTAGCTTTGCTATATCTCCCTGATCAGTGAAGGTTGTGCCATTAACCACCAGTTCAGCACACTGCTGTGTATTACCTTTAAGTTTCCAGACATAGCTGAAGTAGGCCTTGTGACTGTCCTTAGCCTGAGAGGCTATCCTGCTCTCATAGTTGGCCCTGTTAGACTTCATTAGACCTCTTAGTTTCTTGTTTGGTTAAATCAGAGAACATTTTCTTTGTGGGAGTGGTTCTTTCTGATTTTGTCAATGATTTTTTTATACTTTAGCTGAGGGTTAAACCAGTGGGGCTTGTTTTTGGTGTTTGTTTTGGGCTTACATCTGGTAGGCACAGCATCCTCTATGCTAGGTTCTTGAAATTCCTTCTGTAACAGCTCAAAGTACTTTCTTAGGGACTGAGAATACTGGCATGTTCTAGAAACAGTCCCAGAGAAAGACAACACCCACAGGGACAGTCAGAAACCGAGCTTTCCTCCAAGTCTGAATCAGAAATCTGAGGAGAAATCTCTGTATCTGCACTTCATCCTCCTGTCAGGATTCAGAATCTTGAATCTCTTCAAGAAAGGCAGTATCCGTTCTGCTTTTACCAGAAAAAAAGAAGTTATGTACTCACCGTAACGTTCCATCTGAGTAGTTCTACTTCATTTGTCTTCAACCTGTGGGTCTTCGGATCCGTATCGGATCTGACACGGCCGAATTTTTCAGCTATGGCGCTGAGCTTCATGCTCCTCCCCTTACCCATAATGCCCCCATCACCCTTCTCCCCTCAGATTGAGTTTGGTGCCTAACATGTATCGGACACCCGACCCAATAACACCTTATCATCAGGATAACCAGTAGGAAACTCCCTTAGCCTGGACAGAACCAAGGATCCCAACAATAACCATCTGATAAGAAAGAAAAAATACCATCATCCGAATGATAAGGTCGGGGGAAGGAGGGGGGACGGTTGAAGACAAATGAAGTAGAACTACTCAGATGGAATGTTATAGTGAGTACATAACTTCTTTATCTGAAGTAGTTTACTTCATTTGATCTTCAACCTGTGGGACAGAGTCCTCAGCTACCAAACTCTTGGGTGGTCCTCATGGAAGGATGTTCTGGAGCACCGCAGAGTCAAAGGATGCTCTACTAGAGACAACGTCTAATTTATAATGTGAAATAAAGGTATGAGATGAGGCCCAAGTGGCAGCCAAACAAATATCATCCAAAGATACCCTGGACCAAAAGGCCGCTGATGTAGACATAGATCGGGTTGAATGAGTTTCACTTTCCCTGGCAGAGACAAGCCTCTCTCGAAATAGGCTCGGCCAATGCATTGTGAGATCCAACGAGCAATTGTCACTTTCGACACTGGTTTACCAAAGAAGGGCTTGGCATAAGTCACAAAAAGTTGATCAGATTTTCGGAAGGGTTTAGTCCTGTGCAGGTATAATCTCAATTGTCTATGCACATCCAATAAATGTAACCTATATTCCCCTTTGTTCTGGTAGTTAGGAAAGAAGACTGGCAAGTTAATGGTCTGATTAATATTGGCTTCCAAAGCTACCTTAGGGAGGAAAGACGGGTTGGTGTGAAGTGACACCCTATCTTTATGAAAAATCATATAGGGCATTTTGACTGAAAGAGCCTGAAGCTCCCACACCGTTCTGGCGGACGTGATGGCGACCAAGAAGGCAGTTTTCCAAGTCAGAAATTGCAAATCCACTGAAAGCTGCAGGCTGAAAGGGGGAGAGAAACCAATGCCTGCAACAGTAAGGTAAGGTCCCACGGTGGGATAGGATCCTTTACCAAGGGTCTAAGAAGAAAAGCACCATTAAGAAAGGTCTTACCAAGTTTAAAGGAAGCCAATGAAGACATATTTACCCCATGTGAAAATTAGAAATGGCTGCCATCTGGACTTTAACTGTAGAGGAATTGGCCCCCTGTTGAAAAATGCTAGCCAGAAAATCTAAGACTGCTGAAAGAGGAGCAGTAAAAGGGTCCAGGGACCGCTAAGAGGACTATATTGAGAAACGTTTCCATTTACTACAATACACTTTTCTGGTAGAAGATTTGTGAGCACTACCAGAATAGACTTAACAGGGGATGACAAACCGGGAGGCCTAATAATCATGGGAACCAAAGTAGCCAAGCAGTGAGCTTCAGACTGTCCAGTTCTGGGTGTAGGATCCCCGGGGGATGCGAGAGAAGATCCAGAACCAGATCCAAAGTCCATGGCATAACAACTAGATAAGACCTGAGTAAGGGAAACCAAACTTGTCAAGGCAGAATGGAGCAATGAGGATCACAGTGCTCCCCAGCCTTTGGGCTTTCTGCAGAAACTTCGACACCAGGGGAAGAGGAGGATATGCATAAAGAAGACTGGGAGGCCAAGCATGAATCAGAGCGTCTCTGGGGGTTTCCCTCAGCGGGGGGTTCAGAGCGAAAAACTCGCTGCATTTCACATTGGAAGGAGATGTGAAGAGATCGAGGCAAGGATGACCCCACTCTAGGAAGATCTGTTCCACTACTGAAGGGTTCAGAGACCACTCGTAAGGCATCAGGATAGATCTGCCGAGCCTGTCCGCTAGAATGTTGGACCGTCCCGGAATATGCGTTGCCACCAGAAAATGCCCGGTGGAGATCGCCCATTCCCATATTCTCATGGTTTCTCGATACAGGGGTTAAGATCTGGTTCCCCCTTGTTTGTCGATATACCAGACCACTGACATATTGTCTGTCTGAATTGCAATCATTCCTAGAGGAAGATAAGCATGAAGGGCCTGCAACACAAGGAGAACCACTCTCATCTCTAGAACACTGATGTGCAGAAAGGTCCCGGAAGGGGATCACGTGCCTTGGACTGTCTTTCTTGAGCAATGCCCCCCCCCCCAATAGGGAGGCATCCGTGTTCATCGTGGTCTTGGGAAAGGCAGGTTGGAATGGATGTCCCTTGAGAGGATCTGGAGACTGAATCCACCACCAAAGGGAGTCCCTGCACGCTCTCAAGAGTCTCACCGAAAAGGACAAGGGGAGATCTAACAGGGACCACTGAACCGCAAGCGTCCACTGCATCACTCTCATATGAAGGCGCGCCACTGGATGAATATTGATTGTGGCAGCCATAGACCCCAGTGCTCTTAACATTGCCTCAGCTGTCGGTAAATGGGTCTGAAGAATGTGTAAGATGTGCAACCTCAGATTGTGTATCCTGTCTAACGTAAGGAACATCCTCGTTTGTGATGTGTCCAGTCATGCCCTGATGAAATCCAAAATCTGAACTGGGAGTAGAGCAGATTTGTTCATGTGCATTGTGATGCCCAACTTGTTGGCTAGTCGAAGGAAAGAGTCCCTGACCTGACAAAATAGATGCTCTGAAGGGGCAGTAAAGAGCCAATCGTCCAGGTACAGAAAGACCTGAATACCCTGAAGACTCAGGTGAGGCGCTACTACCGCCATTACCTTGGTGAACACCCAGGGGACTGTGGTGAGACCAAAGGGAAGGGCTCGAAATTGATAATGATTGGCTCCCAGCCGGAAGCGAAGGAACCTCCGGGAGCGCCTGTCCATCTTGATGTGATAGTACATGTCCTGGAGATCAACTGAGCACATCCAGTCTCTGGCCTGCAGATAGGGCAGGACTGATTGAATCATGACTATCCGGAATTTTGTCTTGGTTACAGTTAGGTTCAATTTGGACAGATCCAAGATTGGGCTGAGGTCTCCCATCTTTTTCGGCACTAAAAAACCCGGAATAAAATCCGGATCTGGACTGGTATAGGGGGACCGGTTGGATTACTCTTTTCCTTTACTGCTGCCTCCTCCTGCTGCGTGGAAGGGATGTCCAGGAGGGCTTTGTTGGATGGGGGAGGTTCCTGGAAAGGAATGGAATATCGTCTGGATATGATGCGCAACACCCATAGATCTGTTGTTATGGACTCCTATGCTGAAGGGTTTTGTAACAGACGACCCCCGACTGCCTCCAGAGAAAAGCAGTCGGGCAACCCCTCAGGGTTGCTGACCGGGTTTATCTGAGAAGGGTTCTTGGGACCCAAAATTCTTAGGACCCCCTCTGCCTCTAGGATGGCATCTGTCAAATCCCCCTCTGCCTCTGGGGGAAGGGGAGTCCTGAGTGTCCCGGGAAAACGCCCGAGACTTGCGGAACCACATCTTCTTTGGGCCTCGCTGCTTCCTGGAAAAGGACCTTTGAGGAGGAGAGAGGTGGATCCTGACGGTAGACAGTGTCTTCCTGTCCTTCTCGCTCTGGACTAAGATCTCTCTGACCATCTTCCTGAATAGGGAAGAACTGTCGTAAGGGGCGTTGGTAAAAGACACCTTGAAGGGCTCCATAAATTGACATAAGTGGAGCCAGGCATGACGTGTGATGGCAATGCCTGTCCCCACTGCCTGTGTGGCTCCATCTGTGGTGTGGGAGAGCAAACGCGGTGACGTGTTGGCTACTGCTTTTAGGGTGGCCATTCATGCATCGAACGTCTTCCTGTCCTCTGCCGACATGGACCCTGGGGTCAACTCCATGATTTCCTTAACAAGATCTCTCTGGAGTCGAATAACATGCGCCATATAGTTCAACGCCCTCACAGAGAAGGTTGCTGAAGCATAAACTCACTTCCCAAAGTGATCCAACGCTCTCAATGCTTGGTCAGGAGGGTGGACCGTGCAGCTCTCCTGAGTGAGCTCCTTCTTGGTGGCTGCCGCCACCATCATAGCATCTACAGAGAACCCCTTGCAGCAATGAAGCTTGTCCAGGAGGGGGGGACTCAAAACCTTATCCGGCTGCTTAGGGATTGGATCTATGGTGTCCAGCTCCTACCAAGCCCTAGATGTTATCCGTTCCACAAGTGGGATGGCAGGAGGGGACACCCAAGAGGTAGATGGGCCCATGTCGAATGCCTCCAGAAACACGGACTCGTATGAGGTTGGCTTTGGGGGGAACAACCCCCCCTCTGGCGGAGGAGCTCCATGATGTCCCCAAAGGAGACATCCATGGGGGGGATGACCTTGGGGAGCCTTCCCCTTCATCCAAATCTGTGTCCTCCATGAGGGACTCTGGTGGAGAATCCAAGTGTCCCCTTTTACACATATGTTTGCAGGGGGTCCTCCTCAGGGGGACTGTCTGGGGTGGTCTCGCAAACAGGCTATTCTGAAGGCAGAACTACCTGGGGAATTACAGGCATGGGCTGTCCCTGAGAGGTCCAGATGGCCGGAAGCACACTCAGAGCCAGGGGGGTTTGGACAGATTCAGAGGATGAGATAGTCTGAGGTCTCGACCCAGTGACAGCCCTCTCTACCACATCAAAGTGTGCCTCCTGGGCAGAAAAGATGGAAGCTGCTCCCCCTTGTCCCAACAGGAGAGTCAGAGCCGAGCCTGCTGGAGCTGAGACCCTGAGAGGGATGCTTTTCTCCGACAGGCTCAAAGCAGAAACCCCCCCTCGGATCCGACCCCGAGGATGCGGCTCAGAGAGCTCGGTTCCGATCCCATCAGATCCGACAAACTCAAGGCACTGGCCGGTGTCAGGGTACAGGGTACCATCGCCACTGACCCTTCAACTCCGATTGTCCTCGGATCCAACGACTCCGAAACCACGGGTCGGATTGGAGAAGGAGTAATAGGACGGAAAAAGAAGTTATGTACTCACCATAACATTCCATGTGAGTTGTTCATCTCGCCTTCATTCTTTACTTTACTGTTTGGTCCAGAGCCGATCCTCGGCTCTGACTCGGCCAACTGCAAAAGCTCAAGGTCTTCAACCAGCTCGACGCCAACTCCCTATCCCATGATGCATCCTGTCTTCCCTCAGATGCGTGACTACTTAGTAGTATAAATATGTCACTTGGAGAGTTGGATAAGAGACAAAGCACTCTATATGGACCTCAAGTAGACTGGATGGGGGTTGGAGGGTGGGACGTAAGAATGAAGCCGAGATAAACAACTCATATGGAACGTTATGGTGAGTACATAACTTCTTTATGTGAAGTTGTTCTATCTCGCCGTTGATTCTTTACTGATGGGTAGCGTCCCAAGCACCATCTTCTCGGGTGGCTCACGGGAGTATATTCCTCAGAACTGTGGAACCAAAGGAGGCCCTGTCCCTGGAGGCCTTGTCTACTTTGTAATGAGTGATAAAGGTATGAGGTGTTGACCAGGTAGCTGCTGCACAAATAGTGTCTATTGGTAACCTCGCAGAAAAGGCTAATGAGGTTGAAATAGCCCTAGTAGAGTGGGACTTTACTTTTTGTTGCAAGGGGGCATTTTGTGAATTATAAATGAAGGAAATGCAATCTGATAGCCACCTTGACAAGGTTACTTTTGTCACTGAGGCACCCTTCTTTGACTCTGAAAAGGAAATGAATAGTTGATCCGTTGACCTGAATTGCTTCATTCGTTAGATAAAATCGTAGTTGTCTATGAACATCAAGTTTGTGCAGCATGTGTTCCATCCTATTTGTGTACTGGGGAAAGAAAACTGGCAACTCAATAGATTGGTTAAGATTTGCCTCTGAACAAACTTTTGGTAAAAAGGATGGATTAGTTCTGAGCAAAACTCTGTCATTATGGAAAATCAGATAAGGAGGTTTGATGGTTAGGACTTGCAGCTCAGAAATCCGCCGAGCAGAAGTAATGGCTATCAGAAAAATAGTCTTCCATGAAAGGAATTTCAAAGAACAGGACGAGGCTGGTTCGAAAGGGGGTAGTATGATTCTGGATAGAACAAAATTTAGATTCCATGGCATGACTGGAGCTCTGATTGATGGCCTCAAATGAATGGCACTTTTAAGAAAGGCTTTAGCAAGTTGATACGACATGACATTAGAGCCTTGGAAACCAAAATGAATGTTTGATATCACTTCTAATTGAACTCTGATGGTAGCTGCAGCTGCTCCTTCATTGAAAAGTTTAGTTAGGAATTACAATATAGATGGGATTGGAGCTAGGTAAGGATCAACATCATTCTGAGAGCCCTATAAAGAAAATCTCTTCCATTTGCTAAGATATAACTTTCTGGTAGATGATTTATAAGAGGATGTTATAATATATTGGGCCTCAGTTGAGAGGTTGTAAATCCTGGCTATTGTGGGAATTGCAGCAGCCAAGCTGTCAGTCTGAGGGAATGAAGTGAAGGATGAAGAGCCCCCGATGAATGGGTCAACAGTTCTGGAACTGGGTCCAAGATCTAGAGTTCTTCCAAAAGATGAGGCTGGAGGAAGGGAAACCAAATTTGCTGAGGCCAGTAAGGGGCTATAAGGGATGGGAGGGTGGCCTAATGGTTAAGGTGTTTGCCTTACAAACACAAGGTGCAGGGTTTGAGTCTCACAAGGGATAATTGGCTAGGCTTAAATGGCTCACAAGGGCAGTTAGTCTAGTACTAATCTATGAACCTATGAACCTATGGTCCTTCCCAGTAGTTTTGCTTTCTGTAATACCTTGAGAATTAGTGGGAAGGGGGGAAATGCATAAAGGTGACCCAGGGGCCAACTGTGCAACAGTGCATCCCTTGGGGCTTCCCCCGGCTGGGGAATTAGGGCAAAGTAGCTGCTGCATTTCGTGTTTGTTGAGGTTTCAAAAAGATCGCAGCAAGGCTGGCCCCACCTGCGGAAAAACCTTTCCGCTACTTGTTGCTTTAGAGACCACTAGTGAGGCAGTAAGATTGCCCTGATCAGCTTGTCTGCTATCACAATGGATTTCCCCGGGATGTGCATTGCTAACATAAAGCACTTGGAGGAGATTGCCCACTGCCATACTCTCATAGCCTCTCGACACAAGGGGTAAGATTTGGTCCCTTCTGGATTGCTGATGTACTAGACCACTGACATGTTGTCCGTCCGAATTGCAATTGTTCCCAGAGGTAGAGAGTCTTGAAAGGACTGCAATGCTAGAAGTACCACTCTCATCTCCAGGACATTTATATGCAGATGAGCCTCATGTTTCTTCCACGTGCCTTGGCCTGTTCTTCCCTGAAAATGCCCCCCCCCACCCAATCAAGGAAGCGTCTGTGATCACCGTGGCTATGGGGATTGGGTAAAACGAGTGGACATCCCTGAGATACATGTTGAGACGTCAGCCACCATTGAAGGTCCTTCTTGCACGCATTCATTATGACAATTTGATGTGACATTGCAAGTTCCTGAAAGGACCACTGAAAGAATAGCAGCCATTGTAGAATTTGCATATGTATTCGTGCGAGGGGAATGGCAATGATTGCTGCTGCCATCGATCCTAGCAATTGCAGTATCATTGAGACTGGGGCTTTTTTTCTCGGAAGTAGGTCTGATACATGTTCTTGTAAGAGAGAAATTCTTTCTGGAGGCAGGCTTAATGTCATAGAAACTGTGTTTAGTTTTGCTCCTATGAAGACGGTCTGTTGCGATGGCAATAAGGCAGATTTTTCTGGGCTGATGGTAATCCCCAATTGATTGCATAGGTGTGTGGTTGTGTCTCTCACATGAATGAGTTGATGGTTGCTGGTGGCAATGAGGAGCCAGTCGTCTAGATATGGAAACACCTGGAATCCCAGCCATCTCAGGTGAGCGGTGACTACTGCCATACATTTGGTGAACACTCTGGGGCCTGTAGTGAGACCAAAGGTCAAAGCGCAAAATTGATAATGGCTGGCTCCCAGCCAGAAATGTAGATGCTCCCTGGATGGTCTGTCCATCTTTATGGGGTAGTATGCATCCTGAAGATCTATAGAGCACATCCAATTGTCTTTCCCCAGAAAGGGAAGTATTGACCGAAGCGTGACCATCCGGAACTTCATCTTTTCACTGACTTGTTTAGTCTGCTTAAGTTGAGAACAGGTTGTTTTCTTTGGAACTAAAAAGAACCTTGAGTAAGTCCCAGATCCTCTTTGGTCTGCTGAGACTGGCTGGATGACTCTTTTGTCCAACAACCTTTGGACTTCTAAGGCTGCTAGGTCCCTGTGACTGGGTGGAACATCTGGGATTTTCTTTAATAGAGGGGGCGGGATGGGAAAGGGAATAGAGTATCCTCTGGATATTATGCTTTGTACCCAGCTGTCTTTTGTTATTTTTAGCCAGGTGTCTAGGTACAAAGATAGGCATCTTCTGACTGCCTCCAGAGATGGACAGTCGGGCCTCCTCTCAGAAGCGCTGATAGGGCTTGCCAAAGAACTGCTCTCTGTTACCCTTCTTCTGCGGACTCCTTCTGCCTCGTGGACGGCGTCTTCCATTATTATCCCCTCCTCTGCCTCTACAGGGGGTGTCACCACGAGTGTTTAGGAAAGATCCTTGAGACTTCTGGAACCATATCTTTCCACCTCCCCTCCCTTTGGGGTAAGGTCTGTTCAGGGTAGAAAAACGTACACCGACAGCAGACAAGGTCTTTCCGTCTTTCTCACTCCTAGTAAGAGTTTCCTTAACCTTAGGTCTGAAAAGGGATGAACCGTCAAAGGGGGTGTTAATGAAGGAAGACTTAAAGGGTTCTGCAAAGGAACATAAGGGCATCCAGGAATGTCTTACGAGAGCGATTCCTGTACCTGCTGCCCTTCTCATACCATCAGCTGCATATGACAACAGACGCATGGAAGATTCACTATCGAATTAAGAGTGGAGAGCTGGGAAGTTACTTTGTCTGAAACTCCCGCAGCTACTGAACCCTGTAGTGTATCCCCTAGCTCATTCAGGAGATCCCTTTGCAATCTAGTAAAATGTGTGAGGTAGTTCAGCGATCGAAGGACAAAAGCCGCTGAACTGAACATACACTTCCTGTATCTGTCCATAATCCTAGATTCCCTATTAGGAAGATAAACAGAAGAATAAGTCTCTGATAATACCTTCTTGGTGGCTGCCACCACCACCATAGCATCAACCGGTACTCCTTTGGTAAGGTAAAGTCTGTCTTGTGGGCTGGTAATAAATTTGTTAGGCCTCCTAGGGACAGGCTCCGTAGTGTCTGGGGACTTCCACGCCCTTCGAGTAGGTAATTCCAGCAATTCAACGAAGGGTGGAGACACCCAAGAGGTGGAGGGTTGAGATCCGAAAGCCTTCTGGAGAACTGACTCATCATCAGAAGGGTTAAGGGATTTCCAGCCACCCCTCTGTTTAAGAATCTTTAAGAAATCTGCAACGGAGATATCTTCTGAGGGGGACCATGGGTCTCTTCTGACTCATCTAAGTCAGTATCCGAAATAACTGACTCCTGTGGGGAGTCCAAATACTTCCTCTTGCAGAGTCTCTTCCTAGGCACTTCTTCAGTGGGGGCTTCTGGAGAGGTCTCGGAAAAACATGGATCACCCAATGGAGCTTCCTGAGGCTCAGGATCTCTATGCTTCAAAGGAGCGTGTGATGAAGAGGCAGACAATGGTGCTTTTAGGGAGGGAGCTGCTCAAACTGATGAAGTGGTTGCTAGGGCAGACAAAGCTCTCCTCATAGCTTCGAAGGCCCCTTGGTTCCAATGAGAAGAATCCCTCGGATCCGATGGAAATCATCTGTGCTGGTATAGAGGGCTCCGAGCCAGAGGTTGGAGCCGAGCTCACCCGAGCCCAGGCCCTGAGAGGTCAGCACCGACAAGTCGGCCCGACTATCCTCCCCGGACCCGACCGGCACCGAGGGTATCCATGCAGTCGGGGCTGAAAAATTTACAGAAGGTGTCGGGACCCAAAGAGTCCACGATCATCAGTTCCAAGCTCTCTGGCTCTGAAACGTGCATGCAAGTCGGAGGAGGAACAGAAGATGTAGGAAGAACTAAGATCGGCTCTGAAGCCCCCTGGGTCGGTGCCGATAAAATTTTTGCTAGCGCCAGTATCTGTAGGAGCTTCTTCACCACATGGTCCACATCCAGATCAGACAGCCTACTTGAGGCCTGTCAGGAATGTGACGAGGCCACAGACTGTAGTATAGGAGACTTTAAGGTTGGAGATACCGGCTCCAAACCATAATGACAGTCGGTTCTGAAGGCTGTGGAGCTGATGTCGATGCTTTACTGGAAGCTGACTTTGATGTAGATGGAGATTTTGATGACTCCGTCTTCTTTGAGTGTTTGTCTGGTTTATCCAAGTATTCCTGAAAAGATGATTTAAGCAGACCTTTATCCATCAACTTTCTCTTCCTCTCATGCATCACTCTTAAGCTGAAGGAGTGGCATATAGAGCAGCTTTCTTGCAGGTGAACCTCACCCAAGCAGTAAACACATTCAATATTTCCATCTGTTATGGACATCTTTTGCCCACATCTAGGGCACTTCTTGAAGCCAGACTTGGCTTTCTCTTTTTCCTGGTGTGACATCTTCCACAAGCAATTCATACGACTATTCAAGCCTTGTAATAGAAGGGCTTAAACTAATCAAAAAACACAGAAATTATTTATACGCCCTGTGTAAAAAGAAGGGCTGCAATTGCACTCACACACCACACTAAAACTAAGAAAAAGAAACCTAATGGCCTAAAAATACGGCCACTACTTTACTAAATAGGAAGAAAATGTAGTTATATGCCCTGTAAAAAAGAAAGGGCTAAACACACACTCTAATAGAGAAGAACCTCTGTGCCCTATGAAAACCTATGGGCTAACACTATTAAACACACTAATTATGCCAGAATATATATCTATATGCTCTACGAAAGAGCTAACATATACTTAAAACTAACAGAAAAAAGAAGTTATGTACTCACCATAATGTTCCATCTGAGTAATTATACTTCATTTTTCTGCAACCCACGGGTATACGGATCCGTATCGGATCCGAGCCGACAACTTTTTTTCTAGCATCTGCTCCAAGCTCCGAGCTCCTCCCCTTACCCATAATGCTCTACCATCTCCTATCTTCCCTCAGATCGAGTTTGCTGCAACTAACAATATATATGCAACTCAACCCAATAAACCAAACCTGAAAACAGGATAAGGTCCGAGGGATGGAGGGAGGGAATATTGCAGAAAAATGAAGTATAACTACTCAGATGGAACGTTATGGTGAGCACATAACTTCTTTATCTGAAGTAGTTAATTTCATTTTATCTGCAACCTGTGGAACAGAGTCCCCAGCTACTCCGGTCCTGGGAGGCCCTTATGGAAGGATATTCCTGAGCACCGCAGAGTCAAAGGATGCTCTAGCCCTCGAAATCAGATCCAATTTGTAATGGGAAATGAAGGTATGTGAATTGGCCCATGTCGCTGCTGCACAAATATTGTCCAAAGGTACCCTGGACCAAAAAGCAGCAGAAGTCGCCATGGACCTAGTAGAGTGAGCCTTAACTATACCAGGAGGAGATAAACCTTTTGCTTTGTAGGCATGTGAAATGCAAAGAGTGATCCATCTGGCTAAAGAAACTTTACAAATAGCTTTTCCCATAAACGCTTTGGAAAAGGAAACAAACAATTGATCAGTCTTACAGAAAGACTTTGTTCTATGAAGATAAAAACAAAGTTGTCTATGAACATCTAACAAATGGAGTTTGTATTCACCTTTATTTTGGAAGATGGAAAAGAAAACGGGCAGATTAATGGACTGGTTTATGTTTGCTTCAGATGCCACTTTAGGTAAGAAGGAAGGGTTAGTACGGAGGGAGGCCCTATCCTTATGGAAGACCAAATACGGAGGCATGGCAGACAGAGCTTGAAGCTCAGAAACTCTCCTAGCCGATGTGATTGCAACTAGGAAAGCTGTCTTTCAGGACAAAAATTCTAAGTCTACCGAAGCTGCAGGTTCGAAAGGAGGGGCCACCAATGCCTGTAAAACAAAAGTAAGGTCCCAAGGAGGTACAGAATCCTTGACAGGGGGCCGTAACAGAAAAGTACCTTTAAGAAAAACCTTACACAGCCTAGAGGAGGCTAAGGCCATGTTGTCTTCACCAACGTGAAAAATGGAAATGGCTGCCAATTGTACTTAAACTGTGGAGGAACTAGCTCCTTGATGAAAGATACCAGACAGGAAGTCCAACACCGCTACGGGCTTTAAAGGAATCTATTTTTCTCTGTGAGGCCCAAATGGAAAAGTGCTTCCATTTACTACAATAAAGTTTCCTAGTGGAGTCTTTAAGAGAGGCCACCAGAATGGATTTTACCCGGGATGAAATACCGGGAGTCCTGGCAATTAACGGAACTGGAGCAACCAAGCTGTTAGCTTGAGGCTGCCCAGATCAGGCAGACGTGTCCCTGACAGATGGGAAATTAGATCCAGGCAGGGATCCAGAACCCACGGGGGAGCTAAGAGATGAGACCAAAGGAATGGGAACCAAACCTGACGAAGCCAGAACGGGACAATGAGGATCACTTTGCACTGTAGTTGGCAAGCTTTCTGAAGAAACTTTGGAATGAGAGGTAAAGGTGGATAAGTATACAGAAGCCCAGGGGGGCCAAGCAAGGACTAGAGCATCTCTGGGGACTTCCCCTGATGAGGGAATCAGAGTGAAGAACTCGCTGCACTTCGCGTTGGAAGAAGATGCGAAGAGATCGCAGCAAGGCTGACCCCATGCAAGGAAAATCTCCTCCGCTACTGACCGTTTCAGAGACCCCTCGTAAGGCATCAGAATGGCCCGGCTCAATCTGTCCACTAAAATGTTGGAGCGCCCCGGAATGTGCATTGCTATCAAAAACTGACTGTTGGAAATCACCCATTCCCACACTCTCATGGCCTCGCGACATAGAGGGTAGGATCTGGTTCCCCCCTGCTTGTTGATATACCAGATGACCGACATGTTGTCTGACTGAATTGCAATCAATCCGAGAGGGAGGACTGTGTGAAAGGCTTCCAACGCTAAAAGCACTGCCTCATCTCTAGAACATTTATGTGCAAATTGGTCTCTGTCTGGGACCACGTGCCTTGGACTGTCCTTCCCGAACAGTGTCCCCCCACCCGAGTTGGGAGGCATCCGTGGTCACTGTGGTTTGGACTGGGGATGATGCAAATGGGCGTCCTTTTGATATCTCCGGTGAAGTTAACCACTAAAGAAGAGATGTCCTGCAGACGTGACTGATCTTGATCGGAAATTCCATGGGTAGGTCTAGCCAAGACCACTGAATGGCCAGAGTCCATTGAAGAACCCGCATGTGAAGGCGCGCATAAGGGAGAATAGATATGGCAGCAGCCATGGAGCCCAGAGCCCGTAGAACCTCGCTCGCCTTTGAAGACTTGGAGTTCGCTATCTGAGCTATGTGGCACCTGAGATGTAGAATCCTGTCTGGAGTTAGGAATACCTTCATCTGCAAGGTGTCTAACCGTGCCCCAATGAAGTCTAGAATTTGCACTGGTTGCAAATGGGATTTGTGAACATTAACTGTAATTCCCAGTAGGTCTGCTAACCAAATGAAATAATCTCGGGCCAGACACAAGTGATGCTTGTTGTGCGCAGCGAAGAGCCAGTTGTCCAGATATGGAAACACCTGAATACCCTGAAGCCTCAGGTGAGCTGCTACAACTGCCATTACCTTGGTGAACACCCTGGGGGCTGTGATGAGACCAAAGGGTAGGGCTCTGAACTGAAAATGACTGGCTCCCAGCCGGAAGTGCAGAAACCTCCTGGAGCTTCTGTGTATTTTGATGTGGTAGTAAGCATCCTAAAGGTCTAATGAGCACATCCAGTCGCACTCTCGGAGATAAGGTAGAATGGACTGTAGGGTGACCATCCAGAATTTCTGTTTGGCTACCGACAGGTTTAATGTTGACAGGTCTAGAATGGGCCTGAGGTCCCCCATATTATTTGGCACCAAAAAGAACCTTGAGTAGATGCCTAATCCGGACTGATTGGGGGGGGGGGGGCCTTTTCGATGGCTCGTTTGAGAAGCAGCTTTGAAACCTCTAGAGCTGCAGCCTCCCTGTGAGCGGGTGGAACATCCGGGAGGGGTTTTGTAATATTTGGAGGGGCAACGAAAGGAAAAGAGTAACCTCTGGATATTATCTGAAGAACCCAGTGATCTGTCATAATGGACTCCCATGCAGCTGGGTGTAAGGACAATCGTCCCCCAAATGCCTCCAGAGTAGGACAGTCGGGCAACCCCTTAGGGCTGCTGACCGGGTCTATCAGAGAAGGGTTCCCTAGACTCGAAATTCCTGGGACCCCCTCTACCTCTGGGTCAGCGTCGATCCTGTCCCCCTCTGCCTCTTGGGGGAATAACTGTCCTGAGAATCCCGGGAAAACGGAGATTTTCAGAACCACATCTTCTTCTGCCCTCTTTGATTTCTAGAGAAGGACCGCTGAGGGTTTGAGAAGCGGACTCCGATGGCAGACAAAGTCTTCCCATCCTTTTCGCTCTGGACAAGTGTGTCACGTACTGTCGTCCCAAAGAGGGAAGAACCGTCGTAGGGAGCGTTGATAAACAACGCATTGAAAGGGTCCGCGAACTGACACAATCTGAGCCAGGCATGATGCCTTATGGCTATGCCTGTCCCAGCCGCCCTAGCTGCTCCTTCCGTGACATGGGAAAGTAGCCGCATAGATGTGTTTGAGACTGACTTCAGAGTAGACATTTTCGCCGAGAACAGCTGTCTGTCCTGCGGCGATAAAGACTCTGGGGGTGACTCAGCGAATTCCGAAGCAAGGTCTCGCTGAAGCCGAATCACGTGCCAAATAATTCAGCGCAAGGATAGAAAAAGTCGCTGAGGAATATATGCGCTTCCCAAACCTATCCACCGACCTGGACTCCTTGTCTGGAGGGTGGACTAAGGAACTCTCCTGTGCTAGTTCCTTCTTTGTCGCTGCTGCGACCAACATAGCATCAACGGGGGCTCCTTTCGACCATGGTTGTCTATTAGAAGGGGAGATAAAACCTTGTCAGGGCATTTGGGGATGGGCTCTATGGTGTCGGGCTCCTTCCATGCCCTTGTGGTAATGAGGTCCACCAAGGGGTCTGCTGGTGGGGACACCCAGGAAGTAGATAGGCCCATGCCAAAGGCCTCCAGGAACACTGGCTCATTCCCAGAAGGTTTGGGGGCTGACCAACCTCCCCTCTGGCGGAGGATCTCCATAATTTCTCCGAAGGAGACGTCTTCGGGAGGTGACCTGGGGAACCCTCTCCTTCATCTAAGTCAGTGTCAGTAGTGAGGGGCTCGGGGGAGTCCAAGTCCCTCCTTTTGCACTTGCGCTTATGGTGACCCTCTTCAGTGGGACTTTCAGAAGGGGATCCGCAAGCCACAGGGGTTTCCTTGGGGAAAATGACCTGGGGATCCTCTGGCATGGGCTGTCCCTGAGACAGGATGAAGGGAGTCGTTGCCAAATCCAGGGGGCCTGGGTGGTATCCGAGGGGATGTGCTGGGGTCTCAATCCCTGGGAGAGAACCCTCTCCACTACTTTGACTGCCGAGGGAGAATTCCTCCCCGGATCCGAAGCGGGGACTGGAGCCGAAGATAGGGTAGTCTGAGGTCTGAGGGAACGGATCCGATCCGAAAAGGTCGGAGCTGAAGAATCCATTCCCCTGGGTCCGACTCCCTGTCCATGGCTCCGAGAGTCACTCGGATCCGAACAAGTCGGATCCGAGAAACTCAAGGTAACATCCAGAGTCGAGGTTGGAGGAACTGTCGGCACCGAGCTATCAGCTCCGAAAAACCTTGGATCCAAGAGCCCCGAAGTCGAAGCATGGATCGGGGAAGGAGAGATGGGGCAGAAAAGAGGCATGAAGGTCGCCCCTCTAGAGGGAGAGGGACCTGGCAAGACTCCCATCTGAATTTGGGTCTGAATAAATCTCCGCATCATCCTGTCCATATCCATGTCAGATAGTCTCCGAGTCGACCTTGAAGAGGCAACAGACTCGGATCTGGCTGGTCTGCGCACCACACACACACAGGTAGGGGAAGGGCAGGCCTAATTACTACTCTATACAAAAAAACTTTTTTTTTTTTTTTTTACACCACCGACCAAATGCAATACTACAGAAGGGGAGGAAGGGAAATCCTAGTCAAGCACACCTAGATATCTGCAAAAAAATTTCTACTTACTATCCTTGAGCTCAGAGCAAAGGAGACCACGATGCACACTACTGGCGTGGCAAACAAGATCTGAGGGAAGATAGGAGATGGTAGGGCATTATGGGTAAGGGGAGGAGCTTGGAGCTTGGAGCAGATGCTAGAAAAAAAGTTGCCGGCTCGGATCTGATATGGATCTGTATATCCACAGGTTGCAGATAAAATGTAGTTAACTACTTCAGATGAAGAATTAAAAGGTCTAAAAGAAAAATACGGCCACTAATTCCTCTTAAACATACTAACTAAGAGAGATAGGGAGAATAGAAGGCCTAACTATAAAAAACAGCCTTAAACACTAAATATCTAATCCAAATGTAACTATAAGCACAAGCCTACACACTCTAACTACTAATAATGCTAATTTACTAAATTTTGCCAAAAACTAAAGCTATAATATTGAAAGAAAAAATGTTACTCACTGGCCAGAGATGGTGAATGTTCGATCAAGTTGCAGCGGCAAATGAGATCTGGGGGAAGATCAGGGTGCATCATGGGATAGGGAGTAGGCCTCGAGCTGGTTGAAGACCTTGAGCTTTTGCAGTTGGCCGAGTTGGAGCCAAGGATCTGCTCTGAAGCCATCAGTAAAGAATGAACAGCAAGATAGAACAACTTCACATCAAGGGTTGGAAGGGATCTGCTCGGGAGGGAGAAGGCGCTGGCAAGATCCCCATCTGTATCTGAGTGCGGATACACCTCTGCATCATCTTGTCTATCTCCGCTTCCAAAACACTCCGAGTGGAGTGGGAGGACATTGCCGAAATCAGATGGGAGTGTTGGTGGGGGGAATACCTGACCGGAGACTGGCTTTGTTGTTCCTCGGGCTCAAGTGAAAACCTAGGTGACCTGAGCTTACGAGTCACAGGCCTGGATACAGGCTTCACGTTCGGCAGTGAGCCGGCCTGCGACAAACGGTCAGGGGATTGCTTGTGAGGCCGGTCCTTCTTGACCTGATCCCCTTCCCCGGACCTCTTCAGGGGAGTGTGAGTCCCAGAGGCCGGGAAGAGGAAGACAGAGCAGCAGCTGCTGCTTTCCACACAGGGAAAGAGGGGACTGCAGTCCCAGAAGAGTAGGGCAACAGGCTCTTAAGGATCAATTTGTCCCAACTGTCCTTAAGGGCCCTGGGGTTAAACCCAGCACAAATAGGACAGGGGGACTGGAGGTGATCAGCCCCCAAGCAGACCATGCACAGAGTGTGGCCACCCACCGGGGAAAGCTTATGGCTACACCCTGTGCACTTTCTGAAATCGGGCTTCGGGGCATTCGCCATCCCTTCAGCCGGCCCAGACACACACACGCTCACGAGAGAAAGAGAAGTAGAACGGAAAGGAAAGGAAAGCCTACTCTTTTTCTTTTTTTTTTTAAATACCTAAATGAAGATCCCCGGGGGATACAGAAAAGTTCAAGAGAAAGAAAGTCAAGAGGAAGCTAAAATAGGAAAAAAATACTCTTACAAATGCTGAAAATTACTCTGGAGCTCAGACCACGCTTGTGCACTCTCAGGCGGCAAACGAGATCTGAGGGGAGAAGGGAGACAGGGAGCATTATGGGTAAGGGGAGGAGCATGGAGCTCGGTGCCACAGCTGGAAAATGGGCCCGTGTCGGATCCAATACAGATCCGAAGACCCACAGGTTGAAGATCAAACGAAGTAAACTACTTCAGATCCACTTTACTAGCAGGATCAATAGCCTGCATTAAACCCTGAGTCAGACTCAATAAACTACTCCTATCTAAGGAAATTTGAGAATGAGTAGATGCATGTTTAGTTTTCTGTTTCTTTTTGATGGGAAAAATAGCACCAACAGTGTTATTAATGGCAACAGCAACTTCCCCAAGAATGGGTTCAACATTCTGACAAAATAGGGAAGCCTTCCCTATTCCCTCTCCCAGGATCGACAAGAGTGGGTCTCCCTTGCCCACTGAGGGGACCATAATAGCTGCAGAGGAAGTGGCTAACCCCCTGTCCACACTGTCTGTAGGTAGTACACTAGAGGGATCCAGGTAAAAGATAATTGGTCTAAGGTACAACTAATACCCAGAGTAGTCACCACCTGTGGCTGAGGCAAATTGCTAGTCGGCTGTGGTGGCAAAGGCTGTTAATGTTTAACTTTTTCTTTTTCCTGACAAGAAGGACTGACCATGGTATGGTCAAGCTGAAAATTGTGCATTATCCAGGGAAAACAAGCAGTAAGTGCCAGTAAAAACAAACAAAAAAAATCTTTAAAAGTTATTTTTCTCACAAACATAGCAAAATGCACTTTAAAACACTTTGCCTGCCCCACAAAGTAAAATAAACACAATTTCTCCACAGACAAATTGTTTTTAATTACTTTAACTTATTAAAAGCCTAGTTCTATACTTATATCCCACTGATGCCTATAGGCATCTAATATTGCTAATTCATATTCTAATATTGCTAATTCATATTTACATTAACTCCAAAATCATTCTGCATAAAATTTATTGAAAGAGTTCATCTTAATGGTCACATGGACAATACAAGTGGACTAATACATGGCCTTAGTCTAGTGCAGGTAAATAGTTTATATATTATTTGTTTATATATTTATATAACAATAAATTCCATATTTTTCTAAATATCTCAACAACCAACTGATGACTGAGTTGCCTAGTATCATATGAAAGCTATTAGCTGGATGAACAAAGTGATGCTGACAGTATACGTGTAATTTGACTGGTTGCTGAGATATTGTAAGTTGTTTACAAAATATTACAAACTTAATAGTTACTGTGTTTACTGTGACTTATAAAATCCAGTTTAAAACCTAGATCCTAATTACCACTATAAAAAATAACTTGTGCTGAAGAGCTTAATATTTATACATCTTTAGTAACGCCTATGGTTCCAGAGATGAACATTTGTTTGAAATATAAGGACAATTTGATTTATTAAAAAGATTAGGCTACTCTCACTGGAAAGTATACTGCAAAAGTTCAGACTTCTATTGGCGGGAATGAGTTAAACAATTTTAAACTGACAGGCTCCCATTTAAAAGTACAGTACAGTCTCATAACAGTCTGTTAAAACACAAACCTCTAGCTTTAAAATAACTTTCCTGCCTGTAGAGGAAAAGTACCAATAATAAACAAAATTACTGAATTGACCTTTTTCCCCAAAGGGAACTTATCTACCCAGCAAAGGAACAGCAGAAGCCAACTGTCGATCCTTGAAAGCCTCAGAGGAGTGTACTCTTTGGTGGCAGTAAAGTTCTGAAGGGCTTGGCATCCACATTTGTCTTTTAGTCAGCTCAGCTCAAGTTGCCTGAAAGTCTGGGTGCATGGAATGTGCCCTGAAGTTTTGTTACCTGGCCAACTGTTATATTCTTGGCAGATATAACCCATATAGCTAAGGCTACTGCAGCAGTGATCAATAAGATGAACATTCTAAATTACTCTAGTAGATGGGGTAGTTTTATTGCCTATTAATGGAACTGGAAAAAACATGTGGTTAGTTTGAGGTTGTTGATATCTAGGTTTACTGACTGGAAAGGTGAGAGAGGAGCTCTGGCTGAGGATCCAGCAGCCATGGAGGTCACATTAGACAAGGCCAGAGCACTGATAACCAAACCTGCCTGCGCAAAAAAGGTATTATAAGAGTACATTTTGCATTGCACATTGGAGCTTTCTGTAGAAACTTAGTCATTTGTGGAAGAGGGAGAAATGAGTACAGTACACCATATGGCCAAGAATGGATCAGAGCAGACTTGGGTGTCTGTCCCTGTGAAGGGATGTAAGCAAAGTAATTGCTGCATTTTGTATTGGATGGGGAGGCAAAAAGGTCACAGCAAAGTTGTCCCCTGTAGTTAAAGATTTTGATCACTACTGCAGTGTTGAGAGACCTCTCAAGAGGCATGAGGATGTAGCGACTGGGCCTGTCTGGTAAAACATTGATCTGAGCTGGAATATGCATTGCTATCAGAAAATGCTATGAAGACAAAGCTCATTGTCACACTCCCATGGTATCTCAGCACAAAGGTTATGATCGGGTTCCTCTTTGCTTGCTGATGTACCAAACGCTTGAGATGCTGCCTGTGTCTAACAAATTTACAAACAAAAAATACATCACATCTCAGGAGACACTCAGAAAACTTTTATTAGACTGAGCATTTTGTCATTACCAACAAGACTCTTATCAGAATCTAGAAAATACCCCCCAATGGGTCTTTAAATACATTACAATCACATGACTAACTGTAAAACACAACTTTTTTGCATAACAAAGCAATATTTTTTAAACTAATATTAAAATGTTAAACCATACATAATTTAATTTCACCACTTGTCCACTTCATTTTATATTTGAAACCCTTAACCAAGCTTATCTACTGGCTTTCTTGATACTGACTGTTTCAATCAAACCAGAAGGAGTATAAGCATCAAGCTCCAACTGACACAATAGTTGCTTAATTTCCAGTCTTGTTTCTCATGACTCAACAAATAATCTGAACAAATACTGTCCAATATAAAAAAGATATATTTCTTAAAATGGCTACACTTTTAAGCATGCTTATTCAAAGCATTCTTGTAATCGTGTTTCCTTATACAGTACATATGTTCATAAAGTCTTTCCTTAAACATCATTTCTGTTTTCTCAATCCAAAAAGCTGGGCATGATGTACATGAAGCAATATACACCTCTCTTCCAGTGTTACAATTGGCCTTTGGAAATTTGTATTTGTTGTTACCTTAAATTTGGGTATAACCACCCTGTGCACAATCAAAGTAAGGATATTGCCTACATCTGTCACACTTCCCTGTTGATGGGTTCAGGCACCTAGGCAGTGAGACATTTTGTTGGAGACACATGGCTGAAGTAACTTTTAGCTGCAGAGAAATATGGCTATTGCAAATTCCCTGTGGGCAAAGAGAAGAATACATTGCCATACCCACAACTCCAATAATAAAATCCACATGGGGAAAATAATGTCCATGGCCCCCAAGGCAATATGAGACAGCAGGCAGTATGGCAGGCATTAACAGCAGGCTGGCCAATGGCCATGTCAGTGGCAGTAGAAATGCAGTGCGCAATTACCAGTACCTTTATAATTGCTGTGTATGGACCACTATTCCCGTCACAGTATCTGGGAAACATTATCTAAAATGCATACAGGGATTTCCTCTATACTGTAGCACACATCTGTATGTTGTAGTTATATAGGTTCATAGAGTAGTACTAGGCTAATTGTCCTTACGGACCATTTTAAGTCTAGCTAATTACTCCCTGTGAGAATCAAACCCTGCACCTTGGGCCTGTAAGGTAAACACCTTAACCATCATGCCAACCTCCACCCCATAAACATAAATATAAACATGTACTGTACACTGAACACATCACCCACTACTTCTTCTGCCCCCAAGTACTTGGTTATTAAAGCTGTGAGTATGGCAGTATGTGCTTCAAAAAGTAAACAAACAGTGTTAATCGATCCGTTGCGAACTTAGCCAAATAATTTCTAATGAATTCAATACCTTGTTCTTGACAAACGCTTGTATATAGAAAAACTATATTTAATATAATAAAACGGATTCCCATCAGATTATTGAAGTTTCAAAAGGAAGTTGAGACCTGCTGTTTCTCAACAGAATAAATATGGCTGTTGTAGATGAAAGAGAAGCTTGACATGACATTGGCAGAGCACCGTCCTGAGATAACAGATGAGGGAATCAGAGGTAAGGTAAATGGAGGCTTAAAATTAGACTGTGAGTAGTGGTACCCAGTGCTGCAGAGGCCAATCTGAGCCAAAATCATCATTGGCCTCTTGTCTGGACCTTTTATGTGTACCTTTTTAGAAGAGGCAGGAAAGGAAAGGCATACTTTGGAAGGTTGACAGAAAGAGCTTTCCAGAGCATCCACTTCTCTAAGCTGTGTGATGATTGTGATGAAAACTACTTCCTTTGGGTGGTTTTGGTTTTGGTGGAGAAGGAACAGATCTATGTCTCCCCACCCTCATGACCAGTTTCTGTTCAGTTTCTCCTGATGCATTCATCCCAGTTTGCATTGTGGGATCCCATGATTAACACATGAAACACATCTGCTAAGGAGTTCTCTGTTCTGAAAGAACCTTTACCTGAGGAGTTAGTTGTAAGTGCTTAAAGTCTCCCATTGCATTGTTCACATGCTGCATAAAGGATAAGAATGTCCCTGTACCTTGATTGTCTCACATGATTGTTGTGTCTGTTGTTATGTCTGTAGAAAAAGACAGAGAGCCTTGAAACTGAAAGCCATTAATGCAAACTGGACTGCTACATCTTGATATCTATGATATGTAGATGCTGTGTGTCTGGCAGCAGTTTTGTCTTGTATCCACTTTGTATTTACATTCCATTCTGTGATGAATGTCCGAGAGGCATCTCTGATTAAGATCTCCATTCTGCCTTGCCTCGGGTCACCCTTGTTTGAGGTCTTAGGTGTAGTGTGAGTGAGCCCACTTTTGAAGCAAAATTTTCTCAGGCATGGTATTATTTGATCTGGCATGTCCAAATCCTGTAGTTGCTGTGTCCATACATTTTGAGTTAGTTAGTAGCTTCCTATGCAGGTTTGGTGCAATAAAAGCACCCATGAACCAAGATGCTGAACCCATCCTTTTAGCTGACTGCTTGTCCTTGCACGTGACTGGATGAGATAGTTGATGGAAGTAAAGTGACAGAGACTTTGTTTGTTGCCAGTTGTTAAAAAGGCTTCAGAGCCACTCTATTCAGTCTCACACCCAGAAAATGTCTTGCTGTTTGAGAGGACTGGACTTAGAACTTTTCACAGAATTATAGAATAATCTTAGCACTGCAGATGCATATCTCCATATGCTGTAGAAGGATGCAGAAGGTCTGAGCCAGAATCAGGCATGAATTCCAAAGCAGGATAGATCCAAGTAGCCTGCACTGAAGCCAGAATCTCTGAAGAAGAACCTTGTTAATACTGAAAGCAGCATAATAAGAAGCAACTTAGAATGAAAATAATGAAAATTTTAGCCCGGAAGGCATCATACTCTTCTGCCTTCCAGCCTTAAGAATAGGCACTTCCTGGTAAGCTTCCGTATAAAAAAGTTGATCATTGCCGTCAGTTTGCCCAGAGGTAAATGCTAAAGTAATCTTAACCCAGGGAACTTCAAAAGCGAATGTACCCCACAAATGAGATAATCCAAAGGAAATCTCCCACGAGGGTACAAGAGACACAAGGAACAAAAGTGAGCTGTTTGAATTGTCTTACCAAGCAAATAGCAGGGACTGGGCATGTGGACCCCTATCTTTTGTGAGCCTGGTGGAGCTTGTGAGGGCCTTTTTTTTTGGAGGAGGAACGTCTGCATGCCTTCTTTGAAAGGGGCATTGTATGGAAATAAATCATGTACTTGAAGGAATGATATCCAACAAAATCCCATCTTTTGAGTAATTAAATCAAATCTTCTTTGAAGGAGCTGCTCTTCAGAAAAAAAGGAGCTGCTAGATCGGAATCTGCTGGCAGCTGAAAGACAGACAGCCGGGTCTGTTTTAATAGTCTGACCCCCCTGCCCCTTGCCTAGGCCTAAATGAGACAGAACTCCCCCCTCTAGGGCTAAAAATGAACCTTTGGAGTTCCCCTGCCTACCACGCCTCACCCCCACCCCCCCTAGACTGGGAATAAAAAGCAGGATATGTCCCTCCAAAAGCAGGCCAATTTCTACTATACTTTTGGTGGCTGCACCTGCACTCTTCTAAAACAGGCTGAGAACGAGCCAAAACCTCCCTCAGACTTTAAAAAACTTAGCTAACAGGCTCCTCCGGAACACATCAGACTGCTTGAGGAGGATCCAAAACTTGTCTTGTTCAGCTCAGCTAGGCCTGATCCTCCAACCAGGGTAAGGCTCATGAAGAACAGAACTGGTAGCAGCCAAAGATGAGGAGGTGTCTGCAGCATCATAACCAAATTGCAGCTGCTGCTTACCTAAATTGTTGCAGGACAAGAACCTGATATTGCAACACTTGCTTCTCAATACCTGCCTCAAAGCATCCACCTTTTCCAGAAACTAAACACTCTGCTCCTGCCTGATATTTTAGCATGTGAAACTGACAATCTAATGCTCTCTCAGCTAGAGATAGGAAAGTCAGTGACTTCTTTCCCCACCTATCCAAAGCCCTTGCCTCTTTGAGTGTACACTTCTTTTTTAACCACAGGAAAGCACTTGCCTTTATCTGAGGAATTGGTTCGTCCTGCTACCTATCACAACATTTATGAGCCTTTAGGCCTATAATACCTATCACCCTTAACAGGAGCAGGAGGCTCTAAGTCAGGGTTCAGGCAAAAGACTGCAAAACATCTTCCACCACATTCAACACAGGAATACCTCATGCCAGTAAGGTGGAATCTTCTAAGCCTTTTCTCACTCATCAAAGTAATCCCCTCTCAGCATGCTAAGCGTTCTCATGGAATGCAGAGTCTCTGAAGTGAGAAACCTCAGGTGGAATCATCGTAGGAACTTAATCATCCATCCGCGAGGAAGCATCCTGGATATCTTCCATAGAAGAACTCGAAGCCTCTGAACACTGTCTAAAAGGAGTCTTGGGTTCCACATTCTTACCTCTAATCAGGCGTGGGGCATAATTAATCTAATCATAGTAATCAAATCTTTAGGTATTTTGCCGTTTAAGCATTTCTTTATTAATAGAACACGAAAAATACCCTGAAGTGAGCTGAACAAGGAACCTAACTCAAAAAAAGCAATTTTGAAGACAGAAGGAGAGCTCACCAACCTTTGGGTACAGAGGAGAAGTCACCCCCTCAGCCTAAGCCTGGCCTGAAACCTGCCTTACCACATGCTGTGGCAGCCTGGGAGGAGCGGCCAACTCCTGCCAAACTCTGATCCTCCCACTGCCGCACCTGGTTTTTCGGCGATCCCACGTCCGCCCCTGAAGAACCTAACCCTAGGGCTTCAATTGTTGCTTCCTGCTCTTGAGACTCGGCTGAGCATCCGACGGCATTAATTTAATTCTCTTCCTTCTTTGTAAGTCATATGGTTGTAACCATATGATCAAAGGTTTGACACTTCAAATGTTTTGAATGGAGATTGCTGTAGAGCGCGGAATGGGAAATTTACCCTTTTACACAATGCAGTGCAATCTCGGAGTTGGTATATTTAATTAGCAGGGGGTGTGGGGGCGGGTGCAAGGGGGATTGCCCCCTCCCTGCAAAAACATTAAAAATAGATTTTTTTTGTTTTTTATTATTTTATTTTTTTTATGTTTAAAATTCCAAACATTGATCATATGGTCCTCAGCCATATGAATTTCGAAGTTTCAGAACTTCGATAATCTGACATACATCCAATAAAACTTATTTCATCTTTTATGAAATCAGTCTTGTGTAACAACTCCAGGAAGTGCTATGAATCTCTTAAGTAGAATTCTGATTCTTGAGCTATAGGATTCAAAACCTCGTTCAAATAAATGGAATTAGGTTCCGTTTTATAGAAATCTGAAAGGTGGTTTCAATTTGTCATTATGAATTTTAGGAATTCCGAATAACCTTTCCATTTTAGGGTGATTAACCTTTAAAAATTTATAAACTTCAAAATTAATACATCCTTGACGAAACAGATCAAATAATAATTTGTCATTTTAATCAAACTTTCTTTCAATTGTATTAATATTTACCTCTTCATAGAAATTGATGTCAGTTAACAAATTCAAAATCGCTACACTGTAGTCTCTCATATTCATAGTGACCACTCCATTTCTCTTATCGGCTCTCATTACTCTGATGTTAGTATTGTTACATAGGTCCCTTAAAGCTAACCTCTCAGCGCTGTTGCCTCACAGCAAGAGGTTCTCCCATTCGATTCCCGGCTGGAATGCAGGGAGTACCTTCTGTGTGGAGTCTGCATGTCCTCCCCACGGTTGGGTGGGCATTCAAAAGACATGAGTAAATGGGCATGCCTTTTCTTGAAAGTTTGAACGTCGAGCTGGCACATCGGCATTCGTGAAAATCTACTGCCAATCATTAGCGGACCGGAGTTCCGCTGTGGCGACCCCTAACCGGGAAAAGCCGAAAGACAACAACAACAATGTGAAAACTGCCTGTTATCTACATTTAACTTACATTGAAAATTCTTCTTACATACGTCATGAAAAACCTGTAAAGTGTTGTCTAGTACTAGACTGTAAGTACTACCTTTTTAAACCCACTTTTTTCCATTTCAAAATGTGTTATATTGTGCAAAATGTACTGAAAATTTTAACTTACATACATACAATTTCAAATCAGTCAATACTGTAGATCAATATGTGCGTATTTACCTTTAAAAAGCTATCTAAGGGCTTGCACAAGTGTATAAATACTGAGCACGTGTGATCCTGACTGCCATTTTGTAGTTAGTTGTTGAGATGTAAACATGTATGTATGTTAAGGTCTGTCTGTTAACTAGTTCATTTGTATTTAATCATGCTGCTATCCATTCTGATGTGTTTCTATGTATTAAGACATCTAAACAAAACCCCAAGCCTTCTTGTTATATGTATTAGAGATGAATGAGCAACATGGTGTCAGAAGTGGGATGTCTAAAGGGCATAGAGTCAGAACTGGCATATCCAAAGGGCATGAAGTTAAAGGCGGCTTGGCTAAAACAACTAGAGGCACATGCCTAGAGCTGGTGGAATATAGATGAGTGGATCACCCCTAAAATGTGTAAATGTGCAAAACAGGTCAGAAATGAATTTCAGGTATTAAAACTTGCTCAGCACTATTTCTTTTCGCATAATATGAAACTGGGCATACAGGATTTTCTAAATGATATTCACATAAACTGATAGGTACGATATTGATCAAAATATTCAAATTACTGTGGAAAATGTTTGAAATAAAGTCCAAATTGCATAAAACGAATAAAATACGGGGAAACGAGTGCATTTTCACAAAACATGTATTTTTCATATTAAGCAAAGATATCCGAATTATCAAAAGTGTATAAAGTGTTCACGTTTGCTCAGTGTTGCAGAAAAGCTATTTCTCAGAATATAGCGATTACAGAGCATATTTTGTAGAGTACAGCCATTACAGAGCATGCTTCACAAAATACAGTATTTTGAAGAGTTTATTGTGCATTTGAATGTTATTACAAGCTGTCTTTTCGCACATAATTACAAGGGCCATGTTTTCAGTGTGTTTGTGTATACTTAGTGGTCATGGCAGACAGATTTCAGAAACCCATTGCACTTGTGTTTGACACTAATATTGCTGAGAACTGGAGAGTGTTTGAGCAAGAGTATGACATTTTCGTACAGGATGCATTTTCTGATAAAGATGACTGTACAAAGGCATTTATTCTGCTTAATTTAGCTGGGTCAGAAGCTATAGAAAGGGAATGCTCATTTGTGTATGCACCTGCTATCTATACAGAAGAGAGGGAAAACCATCATACTGTTGTATCAACTGAGTCAAAAGAGGACCCTGAGTGCTTAAAATGGAAATTTAGAGAAATGTGTAACCCCCAGACAAATGTTATCATGGAAAGGCACTTATTTTACACAATGGATCAAAAGCCTGATGAAACTTTTGCAGCATACATAACTGACCTGAGAAATAAAGCTAAAATGTGCAAATTTGGTGACTTAAGGGATGAGCTGATAAAGGCAGACTTGTGTGTGGGATAAAAGATGATGCTGTGAGAAAGATTTTGCTTCATGTCAGTGATTTAACTTTGAATAAGGCCATTGAGATTTGTCAGATATACGAGCTCAAACAAAAGCACATGGGTTCAAGCACCTAGGCAGCGAGACATTCCCCTGTTGTACAATTGGTTGGGGACACACAGCTGAATTGACATTCAGCTGCACAGAAATATCGCAGTTGCAAATTCCCTATTGCCAAAGAGAAGCACACACTGCCATGCTCAGATCTTTAATAACCAAGTGCTTGGAGGCAGAATAAGTATTGACTGTTGTGCTCAGTGTACAGTACATGTTTATATAAATACAACATGCAGATGTGTGCTACAGCAAAGAGGAAATCATGCATGTTACTGCAGTCACATTTATGCTCCAGTATGCATTTTAGATAACGTTTCTCAGACACTGTGAAGGGAATAATGGTCCACACACAGAAATTATAAAGACACTAGCAATTGTGCACTGCATTTTTACTCTAACTGGCATGGCCACTGACCAGCCTGCTGCTGATGCCTGCCATACTGCCTGCTGTCTCATATTTCCTTGGGGGCCAAGGACATTATTTTCCTCCTGTGGATTTTGTTATTGGAGTTGTGGGCATGGCAACACATTCTTCTCTTTGCCCACAGGGAATTTACAACAGCCATATTTCTATGCAGCTGAATTTTACTTCAGCCATGTGTCTCCAACCAAATGTGCCACAGGGAAATGTCTCACTGCCTAGGAGCCTGAACCCCACTGGCTTCAGTTGTAGCAGAAGCATGTGGTTTGCTAGAACAGATTTATACAACTAGCAGTACGAATACAAACAGAAGTATTAGAAGCGACAGCATTTTAAACTGGAGCACCAACAGTGTCCACAATTTTGTGTCAATGAACCAAACTAACCAACCGTTAAATTCATTGCAGGTGGACACAGGTGATAAACACACTTTACTTCAAATGTTTTGACAGTGTCTCATTAGAGAACTGGATAAAAATGGACATTAATCTGTTCAATCAGCAAAGAAATAGAGGTGAGGCTAATGTCTTTTTCAAAAGCATTTAGACTCTAATGTAAACATGGTTACTCAATGTAAAAAGGAAATTTACGAACTGGAGAGGGAAAATGTTAAGACTGAAAATACTACAATATGAAACGTTATATTTACAACAATGTATCAATTTAGAGCAAGTGCTGTTTGATTTGAGTCTAAGTTTCCCACAGGAGTTCAGAAGAAAGAGAAATCTTATAGTGATTTAGTCAAATTGTTTAATAATACTGGTGTGAGTGTCATGAAATTTTTAGTTGACGATTATTTAACTAAAATAAACGATTTAGAATTACAGTTTAGAAGTCTTGGTGAGAAACCTCAGAAAAAAGCATGTTTTAGTAACGGTCACACATTATATAAACATATTATGGCTAAATTAGGTAGACCTGATTCTACTATTGTTCAAAGGAAAGAGAAAAACTTTTTAGAGACTCAGAAGCATACCACCTTGGGACAGCATATCCATTAAATTCAAGCTCAAAGAATTAACAAGAATTGAATATAAAAAAAGAAACGGTAGTTGCTAATAATGTTTCATTAATGAAAATAATTAACTTGACTTAAAGATAGGTCAGAGACCTAAACTCAAGGAGTTGCCAGAGAGGAGATACTACCACCACTTCTATCACCAACCCATTTCCATATAAGGAACCCGACCAATGTATAGACTCAACAGTCAAATCATCAAACGAAACGTTGGGGAAGGAGAAGGGGGAAAGGGAAAAGAAGATGATTATTTACACTTTAAGTGACTGTGAGTTAAGAGAAGACCATTTTTCTCTGTATTGTTAAAAGGCTTTTCATTTATTCCTTCACACAAAAGCGAATGTTACCAAAGTACTGAGTGATTTTAAATTGTATGTACGTAAGTTAAATCTGCAGTACACTTTGCACGATATAACAAATTTTGAAATGGAAAACAGTGGGGTTAAAAACATACTACTTACAATCCAGTACTACACAACAGGCCTATATTAATTTGCTGAAGTCTAAATACAACAAGTGGTTGTTCATCAAACTAAAATCACAGAACAGCCATTCCTCAAATGTTCACATCAGCGAACATTTTTCCCAGAGAAGAAAATGACTTGGCCAACATACGTAAATTTCCCCTTTTCCCTACTGTAGTGCGATCTTGGATATTATAAGTAGGGAGTGTGCGGGGCATAGCCCCCCACATTGGGTGGTGCACAATGTGTAGCCTCCAACTTTGGTGGGTTTGATGTACTGTGGTGTGTGTATTGGTTGGTCTGTTGGCCAAGTCATTCCCTTCCCTGGGAAAAACGTTTACTGATGTGAACGTTTGAGGGACGACCGTTCAGTGAATTCGGTTCAATGAACAGCCATTCGCTGTAATTAGATTTTGATGAACTAATATAGATCCCTACACAACACTTTATAGGTTTTTCATTACGTATGTGAGAAAGATTTTTGATACAAGTTAAATGTACATAATAGACAGTTTTCACATTGTAATCTGTCCAAAAATGACAGAGTAGCTTTAAGGGACCTATCTAACAAAAAAAAAAAAATCAATTAACGAAAGCCAATAAGGGAAATGTAAAAAGGTAATTCCAATGTAGTGATTTTTAATTTGTTAGCTGACATCAATTGCTATGAAGGGATAAATATTAACACAACTGAAAGTTTGATGAAAGTGACAAATTATTATGTGATCTGTTTAATCAAGGATGTATTACTTTTGACATTTACAATTTTTTAAAGCTTGATCACCCTAAGATAGCAAGGTTATTCAGAATACCCAAAATTCATAAAGACAAATTGAAACCACCTTTCAGGTTGGTGGTAGCAGTAGATTTCCATAAGATGGAACCTATTTCCATTTATTTGGAAAAGGTTTTGAATCCTGTTGTTCAAGAATCAGAATTCTACTTAAGAGATTCATGGCATTTTCTAGAGTTGTTACACAAGACTGACTTCATAAAAGATGAAGGATGTTTTATTATATCAGATGTAGTTTCTCTATATACAAACATTGGTCAGGAAGAAGGCACTGAATTCATTAGAAATTATTTGGCTAAATTCAAAAATTGTGGCAACAGATTGATTAGCACTATTTGTTTACTATTAGAGTTAATTCTAGAAAATACATTTTTCTTGTTCCAAAATAAGCTTTACAAACACAAGAAAGGCATTGCAATGGGTGCTAGAGCAGCACCAATATTTGCAAATTTAGTTATGGCCTGGTGGGAACAAGAATATTTAAAAATAATTTGTATTTTAAAAAAAAAGTGCATTTTTGCAAACGCTTTATTGATGCCATCATTTTTTCTGGAGTGGAATTCTTAAGAGAATTTGATGTGTTTTTTGAGTATTTGAATGTTAGCACCGATTTTTTTATCGTTCATGTTAGGGAGTAATGGCGATTATGTCAACTTCCTGGATTTGACTATAATGGTAGACAGGAATAATAAAAAAAGTTAACAGTATGATAATCAGAAAATAAACTTTTTAAATAACTATTTACACTGGCAAACTCAGCACTCAGCCCACATAAAAACTAATGTTGCTAAAGGGCAGTTTATTAAATTAAGTAGGCTCATAAGCGAAGACGAAACATTAAGTGATGCTGAATACTTGAAGTCCCTATTTATTGAAACAGGTTATATTAATGACATTGTAGACAGAATTATAGGGAAGTCACTAGTAAGAGACATGACATCTTTAAGCCCATACTATATACCGGACTTAGTGAAAATGTTGAAGGCATAGAAAACAAGTACAAATTAGTTAATAAGAACAACTGGGCTAGGGAAACCTTCCTGTTACCAATATCACGGGACATGAATATAATAAGAAAGATACTTTTAGACAAATGGAAGATTATTTTAGGTAATACCAATTTATGTAAAATCACAGGGGACAAACCCTTCTTTACATATAAAAATAATAAGAATTTAAAGACTTTGTTAGAAAGTTCAAGAAAAGAAAGTAACAAAGATAATGCATTTGTATTTCAAACCTACAAATGTAGTAAGTGTAAATATTGTAGGTTCATAAGTAATTCATCCAACATTCTCATTAAAGGTGTGAATGAGTTATTTGGGGTAAAAAGAAGATTTGACTGCAATTCTAAAGGGATTGTATATGCAGCAATATATGAAACATGTACACGTTTTTATGTAAGTAAGACTTTAAGAAAGCTATCTAAAAGAATTTACAAGAATATTACAGCCATTAAAATGAAGGATATTAGTAATTCATTAGCAAAACATGTTTTAACGTGTAAGGATTTTTAAAAAAATCAATTTTTTTGTGTTGGATTTCATAACTTTCAATGAGTTCAGTGGAGAGTATAAGACAGTGCTAGATTGTAAAGAAGCTGAATGGCAAATAAGACTAGCAGCTGATAAAAAAACAGGTTTAAATTAATGTATCAAAATTAAATGTCTTCTACTGTCTCAAAAATTGTAAGAAGGTATTAATATATTTCTGCATGACTTTTGCTAGTGACTTCATCTATTTTTTATATTTATGTTCTATATAAAATGTGAAAAGTTAATTAGGGAATGGAAGAAAAAGAATTAAGAGTTTTTGGATTGTGTACATTTTACTGGATATGAATAGTCATGTGACTTTCAAATAATGTATTTAATATGGATGTGTGGGTCATAAGTTATTCTGAAGAATTTCTTAATATTAAATAGAATAAAAGCACTCATTTATTGTGCCTTGATTTTCTTTCATGTGAGAACATTTTTGTTTTACTTTAGTCAGTATTATTGTTCTGGACCGCTTCATTTGTTGAGTTTAATCATGATTTAGAATGTCGTAAATGGTGACATAAATAAAAAATTGAGTCCCCGTTATAACTATACCAAATTGGTGGAAATGGAGACACAAGCTACCTCTATTGCTACATCAGTCACTTTAAGGTAAAACTCTCCTTCAAAATGAATAAAGTTCTTGTAAAGTACTACAATCATAGCTTCCCCATCAAACAAATGTCTCCTGTTGTCAAATACTTATGTTTCATTACAATTTATTTGAACCAATGAAGGCCTATATCATGAATTAACTGAGAAAAATTATTCTATGTCTATGGTTACCAATACATATTTGTCAAAAAATCCATTTTTATTACTTCATTATGAAAATGCCAAGAATCTATCAATATATGGGGATGTTTTATTGTAATCTCTTTTAACCTGCCTAAACCTGACTGAACAAGAAACATCACTCCCTACAAGTTCTACTCACCCTAGAGAATGCTGATGTCTGTGCAGTCACTGAGACATGGCTTAAAGCCACGAAGAGCACACTGGCAGTGCAAGGCTATAATGTCTTATACACATGCGCTAGTCTTCACTGTGCTTAAAGGTTGATTTACTATTGATTAACTGTATTTCTACTGCTTTTCTGAAAAAAAAAATCTATCTGTTTGCTCATTTCTCCCACCTTTTTCTGTAAACTAGAATAGTCTGGATTCAGATTTGCTGAAATCAGGACTGTACTGGTGTTTCTGAGTTGTCCAGACCTTACAGTGATAGAAGGAAGCCTTTCTGCTTATCAGTGGGAGTGGTAAGCATTGAGCAGCCTATCTACCATTAGATCAGTGGTTTTCAGCTCTGAAATAGTACCCATTGGCCATTTTGGGCTGCATTCTATACCTTTTAACTTTTTGCCTTAAAAACCTGTGTTTGCACGGGTTTGCACTTGTTTTAGCTCAGCAGATCCTGTTTTGGCATCCTGCAGACTACACGGGCAGCAGAAAGGAGAAAGAGAGACTTTAAGTGATTCTAAATATCCCTGTTTTTGCTTAAATTTGCTTTAAATCATTTATTACACGTTACCTTAGCTGTTTTCTAAGTTATTGCCTTTATTTTAACTGCATTTATTGTTTGTTGGCTACCCACTCAAGTGTGCTACCCTGTATTGTGCTTAAAAGTTGATTTATTGTATTTCAACTGCTTTTCTGAAAATAAAACCCCAAAAAAACAAAAAATCTACCTGTTTGCTTATTTCTCCCACCATTTTCTGTAAACTGGAATAGTCTGGATTCAGATTTGCTGAAATCAGGATTGTATTGGAGTTTCTGAGTTGCCCAGATCTTATAGTGATAGAGGGAAGCCTTTCTGCTTATCAGTGGGAGTGGCAAGCATTGAGCAGCCTATCTGCTGCTAGATGAGTGGTTTTCAGCTCTGAAACAGTACCTATTGGCTGTTTTGGGCTGCATTCTATCCCTTTTAACTTTCTGCCTTAAAAACCTGTGTTTGTGCGGGTTTGCATGACACACAGCACTGCTAAGCTAGGGTAAGCTATTACTGGTGCCAGAAAGTCTACTCTTCAAATTTTCCTTTAGATCTTGCTAGTTTTCATTTTTCTGCACTCCAACTGGACTATTTAAGTCCAGCACTTGCTCAGAACCTCTTGTAGCATTTACTGTAGTATATATACTGCTACCAGCACTAAACTTTCCATAAAGGAAAGCAAAAACAGCTTCAGTACTTAATAAATTGAGCACCTATCTAGGCATGTCTAAAGGTCAATTCCCTGTGCTTTCTCCTGTTAATGTGGTGAACTTGGGCATCCTGAGGCAATGTAGTAACTGCCTCATGTACACAGACAACCCTCTCCTCTTACCTCCCAACACTATGACTTGTGAGAGATGCACATATACAGCCAAACTGGAAGCCAAGTACTCTCCAGCCAAGACTGGACTAGCCAGTCATGAGGAGAAGGTTAACACCTGCACCACACCACATGGAACACATAGCCATCCAGAACATACACCACCACAACCCTCACATGGTAACACAAAACACACACACTTTTGCGGAGGTTTTCAATAAAAATCTGCCCAAACAACAGAGACCTCCGAGGCAAAAACACAAACAACCATCACATCCCAGCACAAACCATGAGACACAAACAGTGTGCCACTCGACCAAAGCCCCGAAGGCAAAACAACTTAACCAATACATTAGTCATAGGTGACTCAATAGTAAGGCACACTGATGTCCCACTCACTAGGCTGAATAAGGAGAAAGTTACGGTCAGCTGCCTGTCAGGTGCCAGGATCCGCCACATAATGCACGCACTCAGGTCACTCCACAACAGGTACAAATGTGACTCAATCATTGTCCATGTTGGTGTGAATGACCTGAGATGCACCTCCCTGGACTACGTGAAAAGAGATATGGAGGAGCTCTCGGATCTTGTAGCCCAGGCAGGTATGACCCTAGCCCTGAGCAGTATCCTACTGTCTCCCAGAATGATACCACCATACAAGCAGAAAATGATTGACTTCAACAACTGGCTAAGTTTCTGGTGTCGTTCTAAAGGGATCCAGTATCTGTCTGCCTGGGATGACATGATCGACAGACCTCGATGCTTTGCCAGAGATGGCCTGCACCTGTCACCCCTGGGATTCCGGATACTGGCCAAGGCTCCTGCCACCCCTATAGTGCCTTTTTTAGGCAATGTCCTGAAGACAAAATTACCACCGTAACAGCTACAAGCAAACAAAATCTGAGGATTATGCTACTCAAGGCTAAAAGTCTAAATCTCAAAATGCACTCGCTTGAAGTACTCCTTAAAATGGAGAACATCGACATCTGTGCAGTAACAGAGACCTGATTCAAGGCTCCGGAGAGCACCCCAGCACTACCAGGCTATAATTCATACCACACCTTTCGGTCCCTAAACCTGGACCGAAGCACTAAAGGTGGTGGTGTCTCCATATTCATAAAGGATATGCACAGCTCCAGACTTGTAGCCCAACATAACGCATCAGAGATACTTCAGGTATAACTAACACTGGGTAAAACTGCAATCCAGGTCATAGCCTGCTATAGATCCCCCACCATGTCCCAAGACTCCCACTCCACATTCCTAAACACACTGGAAAATATTAAGGTACAGCCCAATACCCTTATACTGGGAGACTTTAACTACCCCTCTATTAACTGGGAAAATTACTCATGTACCAACGCACTTGCGCAACATTTTCTGGAATTCAATTCCAATGGTCTGGACCAACTCATTCTTACCCCCACCAGGGGTAGTAACAGCCTTGACCTGGTCATTACTAACATGGGCGACCGTTGCTCCACACCAGTAATCAACTCCTCCCTGGTCAGATCTGACCACAAGTTAATCACCATGGATATCCACATCCCACCGTAACCCCCCCCCCAAAGGAAACCACTGTGAAAAACTTCTCCAAAGCCAATTTTGGGCTTCTAAAAACAGAGGTGGCTAACTTCACGACACCCATGCAAATTGAAAATAGGTGCATGACTGCTGAATCATACACCAATGCACTGTATGAGCACATACACAAATGCATAGAACGGGCCATACCAAACAGAACCAAGACGTTCCCCTCCAAAAAAAGGAAGCCAATCTGGTGGTCCCCTACCAAAAACAAACTCTACAACAGAAGAAAAAAACTGTTGCAGAAAAGGGTGAAGTCCCAAGACTGGAAAAACTCCCTTGTTAGCCTCAGCAAAAAACTGAGATCCCTCATCAAATCCTCTAAAGCTAGCTACGAAAACAAAATTGCTGCAGATACTAAACACAACCACAAAGCAATCTATAGTTATGTCAAGAATCTACATGGCAACATTCAGATCTGCTCTGAGCTACAGCACAATGGCATTACATCTACCGAACCAACTGATATTGCCAATATATTGGCTGACAGGTTCAGTGAGAACTTTACCCCCCCTTTGACCCCTTAAAGGACCTATCACAATACCTGAGGAATGCCAAGTCCTTAATATCACGGCTGCACAGGTAAAAACCGCACTGTCCAAAGCCAAGAATACAGCTTCCATGGGACCTGATAATATCCCTGGCTGTGTTCTACATGAATTACAAAGTGAACTGGCACCACACCTGAGTACCCTGTTCAATCACAGCCTCACTTCAGGCTTTGTTCCTACCAAATGGCACACTGCTACCGTCATCCCACTCCACAAAGGGGGAGCAACTACAGACCCTGGGAACTACCTCCCCATTAGCTTGACAAGTCTAATATGTAAGGCTATGGAGCACATCAATATGCACCTTATAAATAGGGACATAAGGAATCTCCAAACTCTGGACCTCATGCAGTTTGGGTTTGTGAAAGGTAGATCATGACTGCTCAACCTGATAGACTTCTTCGAGTCTGTCACCAGAGCTGTGGATGAAGGCAAGGTAGTTCACACAGCCTACCTTGATCTTGCCTAGGCCTTCAACACCATCCCTCACTCAGGAATCATAGATTGACTCACTAAACTAGGCATAAACCCCTATGTCATAAGATGGGTGGCCAGATGGCTCACTGATAGAACCCACACTGTGAAAGTAGCAGACTCCACATCTGACTACTGACCAGTTACAAGTGGAGTCCCACAGGGATCAGTCCTAGGTCCTCTCCTGTTTGGCATCTACTTCTCTGAAGTTCAAGCCAACACAAAGGGACTCTGGCTGACCAAGTTCGCATATGATTGCAAACTGGGAGCCATTATTGATTCAGCAACTGATGTAGACATTCTGTAAAAAGGCCTCACTGAAACCAATGACTGGTCCCAGAACCATGGCCTTAAGCTCAATGCCAAGAAGTGTACCGTCATTCCCTTTGGGAAAAACATGGTGCCCATGAACTAACAAATCAGCGGTAGTCCACTAAACACCGAAGGTGTGATAAGAAATCTGGGGACACAGGTTGACAGCAACCTCTCCTTTGATAACCACATTGCCACTGTGGTCAGAAAATCCTTCTTATGTGGCACATCTCATTACAAAAGGTTTTTCATCCAGGAAGAAAGAGGTCATAATCCCCTTCTAATCGTTCCTCATTAGACCTATTATAGAATACACTGCCCCAATTGACATGTACCTCACTAGACACCTGCAACTGCTGGAAAGGCCACAAAAATACCTCACTAAGAAGATCTTAGGCCTTAGACACATGCCGTATACAGACAGACTCAAAAAACTCCAGCTATAGTCTGTCTCATATCGCCTACTTAGAGGCCGTCTCTGCTTGACCTACAAAGCCATGTCTGACCCAGAGCTGTTAGATATGCTACACCTAAAGAAATACCAATCCCTCTATGCCACACATTCCAGGGACCTCAACCTCATTACCACAATAAAAAGAACATGCTGGAGGGACAGGTTCCTATTGCAGAGACTTCTCATACTCTGGAACAAACTTCCCATTCAAGTCAAGCAGAGCACTTCACTGGGCCTCTTGAAGAGAAATCTTGATGAGTGGATGGCCAATAGAAAGTTCACCCTGGGGATCATTTCAGTTGCCTTGCTCGATAGAGGCACTGGGAACTAACTCCGGGCAGCATGATGCCAGGAAATCTTCTTGGGCTAGGCTTATATAGACTCCAGGGCCATTAGCCTAGTACACACCTGTGATCCTATGAACATTTAAACCTGCCATTACATAAGCAGGGTATAAAGGTGGAGGTATCTCGATTTACATCAAAAATAAAAATATCTCAAGGCTCAAACAGGACAATGCACTTTAGCTTCTCCACATTCAAATCACTAAAGACAAAATCCCATACCGCTTCCTTGCAAGCTTTAGGTCCTTCTCTAAGACCAAGGAAACCCATCACAAATATTTAAGCTTATAGAAAAACATACCATCCAACCCAATACTACATTCATTGTTGACTTTAATTACCCCATTATTAACTGGGAATCCTATAATTCAAAAAAACAAGCAGGCTCAGAGATTCCTGGGTTTTGTAAAAACACACCCCTGGACCAGACTGTCAGTATGCCGACCAGGGGTGTAAACATACTGGATCAGGTCCATACTAATACTGGAAAGGGACTGTAAAGCCCTTACTGTAATGTCTTCTCTGGTGAGGTCAGACCACAAAAACGGTATCCTTTGAAGTAAAAATAAAACCTAGAACCCCAGCTAACCATGGAATGTTCTGAAACTACTCTAAGGCTAACGTACTACTATTTAGTGATAACCTGTCAAAATGATATGCACCCTAAACTCTGATAACAATGTTGGATATTCTGACTTGTTCACAGAAACCCTACACAAGTATGTTAATAGCTGCATAGAAGCAGTTGTAACCACCAGGAGTAAGGACAGAACTAACTCAAAAAAAAAAAAAAAAAAAAAAAAAAACAAGCCACCCTTATGGAATCAGAACATCACTAGGCTATATAACAGAAGGAAAGAAAATCATGGCAAAAATTAGGAGGTGTAGCACCCAACAGGATAAATGTGTTCTCATCAAGTTAAAGAAACCATGCAGAGGACAAATAAAATCTATGCACCAAAGTCAAATCTGATGTAAATTTGGCCTCCCAGGCCAAGGACAAACACAAGGCATTCTTTAGCTATGTCTGTAACTTCAAAGGCAATACACAATTGTGTGTAGAGCTCACCGTATAAAGAGCCACCTATACTGAGTCAGAAGCATACCTCTCAACCTGGAAACATCAAAAATCTGGACATGGCCCCATGAAAAATAGGTACAAATCTGTACACTGATTAACATAACATTTGCATACATAATTAAATGGCCACACCCACCAGTGGAATTGTGGGATACAAACTTTCAAACGCAACCTGAAGAACACACAAAAGAAAATGTCCTCGGAGTCTCCCGCAGCCATTCCAATGTCCCATTACTTGGCTATTTCGCCCCATTTACTATAAACATCGTAATGCGCATACTGCTTTACTTCTACAATGATTTGGATTTCATTTAAAACTTTTATTTTACATTTTATAGCACAAACACTAATAGACATCTGCTAAACAGAGTCATATAGTCTCACACTGAAACTAGACTTGGCATTAAAGCTTCTCTGCCCTTGAAACTCACATTCATTGAAACAGCATTGAAACCCACATTCAAAGAAAATGCATCTGGCCAATGGTGGATAAAGATTACCTTTGGGCTTTTTCAAATCATAGGCCCCTTGCACATGAAACATACAAGTGTTCTTTGATACACCTTCCTGATTGTATTAAATTATATTCCTTGTATAATACAGCACATTTGTTAGAGTGCGTTTTAAATTTATTGTTTTAAACATTTTTCCAGTAAGCAATGAAACAAAATGCATGAACCAATAATGACAAAACTGCCCAATTCAGAACATTTTCATCATAAAAGTCTACTCAAACTTCTACAGTCCACCCGTATTAGTAAATATGCACAACCTCTGCAGAAGTAAAAGTCATCTAAATAATTCCACATTGAAGAGATCTGTAACTAATGAAGAGGTTGCTGCTAGGAAACAACTTATATTTCATTGTTATATCTACAAGTAAAGTGTCTGCCTACTGCCCTTGAAGAATAAAGTGCCTATGTTACATTAAAAAAATATTAACTAATAATATTTCAATAGGGAATGGATGGCAAACTGATAACAGGTTCATAGTTACTAGGTAACTCCTCCAAACGAGGACATTCACAAGACTGCAGCATCCACTCCCTTTAAAGTACAACACAGTACAGTATCAGCGATCCATCTGCATACTGTGGGAGTACAACCCATAGCCTTCTGCAACAAAAGCAAGTATACTACCTGTTGTGCTACTAATAATGCAAGTTGACTTTCTATAAGCAGCAGTAAACTTCTCTTTCCCTGAAGAACTGTGCAGTACTAGAAATCAGGAACAAGCAAAAATTTATTGGGGGAGACAAAGGCCCAAAACCAAATGGACACAGTTTAAACATTGCTTGTATGATCTTAGAAAAGTTGTTAGAATAAAATGTTTTATGTCACCATGCATTCCCTGAAAGATAGGAAGACTGAAACTTAAATAGCTATCATTATTTAGTGAATTCAGTTCTCACTGATTTGCCAGAAAACCACACATGCACACCTTTCTAAAGCATGCTTAACAGACCGGAAGTGATCCAGTACCTTATACACTTAATTCTTCTTTTAAGATGTAATCTTTGTTATGAATGATACATAACTTAATAGAAGCACAGTAGCAACTCCTTCCCCAGGCTCATACATATCCTTAAAAATATTCCTCTCAGTCATGCTCCTTTAGGTATCCCTGTCACTCCTTATGTGAGCTCCTTCAACCAGGATTACAGAGTCAGTAGGTGGTACCCTCTTGACTTAGCTCACTCACTGGATCTAAAATTACTAAACAGATTACACACTTGCTTTGTACATGCTCATTAAACAAGTCAGAGTTTTTCTCTCACTGGCTTACTGCCATGTTAAGGCAGCTCTATCATTAAATCCAAAAACACGGAAACAATCCTCCAACTATCGAACGTATCACTTTATTCACTGATGCAAAGTTAAACTCCAAATAAAGCTCTATCATTCCCTGGTAAAAATACAACAGAAAAATCCCAACTGAAGTACTTCTCAGTCTGAACACCAACACAGACGTTTGTGATCTTTCTCAGAGAAACAACAAAATAAGGTAAAGACCAGCAGAGTGGGAAGTCTTGCTCCAGGATTCAATCTGCGCTCCCAGTATGAGTCAATGTATCTGATTTGTTTTCATCCCTGGTAGCAACTCAGGCTCATTTCACATCCTTTATTCTAATTCCCGTTGTCTATATCCACCTAGATCCACTCCTGAAGGCAACACACTATTTATATGGATAAGATACTTCCCACAGGGAAACATAAGTAAACACTTTTCAAAATCATTTTTTTTTTAGTTGCATAATGTTAATTTTTAATTGGTTCATCAATATTATACCCAGAACAGGTAAATTCATTCTTGAGAAACTGACATAAAATACAAGCATTTGGATTTGTTGGGCAATAAAATTCTGAATTCTATGCATTTTGCACGAACATGTAATTTATTAACAGATTAATTTCATTTTTGTACTTTATAATAATTAATACATTTAAGAAAATCACATTAAAACATTAATCATGGGCAAGTCAACAGTTGCAGATATCCATGCCTCAGCCAAAAAAACAAACAAAAAATATCTCTATGCCATAACTGAAAAAAAAAACTTTCACAAAACAGAAGATGATAGAACCCTCTGCTCCCAATAAAACTACACTTCAGCAATAAGAGGATTTGCTATGGTCAGTGTCCTTTCTATAACAGCAAAAGACTTAATTTACCTCACCATCTTACAGGCCCATAATAAACATCCTAGTGCCACACTGCCACTACATGGGTAAGTTCTCTATACACTCCACCCAACACCTCAGTGGGTTATGCACTCCTACCACAACTCTTCCTTTTCCCAGCTTTTAACAATGATTCAGAAAGCAGAACTCTAAATCATAAACTGGTCCTTCACCTCACAACCTGTGGTCACTCACTACTTATCCTCCATATATTATCACTAACTCAAGCCAGACTTTCTTTAATCCACTAATTCCTTAAAGCTAACATGTTTACCTTTTCCTCTCCACCTCCAGTCCCTCATAAAACAACTATCACATTTCCTTTGTAGTAATAAATCAACATTAGTTATGCAAACAATTTCAGCAGTTGACTGCCGTTTCTACAGATATGCAAGCAAAGGTTTCAGCACACAACTTAACAGAATTCAATGCAAGAAAGACATCAGCATGAGTAGTATGCAAGCAAATGTTTCAGCATGCAGCTTATCAAGGTTTCAGTTAACAGAATTGCCTCCAAACTGCCGTTTTTCTCGTAAGCAATGGTTTTAGCTTAACTGAACACATAATTCAACAGTTGACTGGCCATTTCTACAAATATGCAAGCAAAGGTTTTCAGCACATAACTTAACAGAATTACTGCTGATTCTCTCGTAAGCAATGGTTTCAGTTTACTGCCATTTTCTGTAAATATGCAAGCAAATGCTTCAGCACGCAATTGTTTTTTCAATCGCCTGATTCTATAAGTATGCAAGCAAAAAGCAATGGTTTCACTTGATTGCCATTTCTACAAATATGCAAGGCTGCAAGCAAAGGTTTCAGAACATAACACAACTTAACAGAATTAGTCATAAGCAATGGTTTCAGTTTACTGACTTTTCTAGAAATATGCAAGCAAAGGTTTCAGCAATTTGTTTTTCCGCTGTTTCTACACGTGTGCAAGAAAAAGTTTCAGCAGCACACGTTTCAGTTTAACAGCTTAACAGAATGACTGTGGCTCTGTGCACATAAGACAAGTATGCATGAAGCAAGGAAAGTAAAACAGCTGCAGACTGTGCTGTTCTCATTTGATAATTAATGCACACACTTCTTATTGTCAATGTGAGCAAAGATTTCTTGTTTGCACTTCGCACATAAGATTGAGACCTCTATTTCAGGATTTACTGTTTCACTTGTAGATGAGACAATTAATGCACCCAGCTACAGTCTTTTTTTTTTTTTTTTTGCCTTACCTGGCTGAAGGAATACAGATGTGGAGTGCACTGCCTGTCTGGTCCGACCGCCTCTGCAGCTACTTAAATTAATGAATGACTGGCTGCACGTGATGACGTCAGGTCGTCAGGACCAAAAATAAAGGAAAGTCGGATATTAAAGGGGCCACTTGGGAATTTGTGGCACCCCATTATTTTGCCCTCAAAACAGGTATTTACCGAGAAATTCGGTACGGTTGAGAGGTGTGGTCAGAAGATATAGCAAACCTACTGCCAAACAAATTCATCTATAACTTTAGCCCTCTCTGCCCTGCAGCCTCCCCTGAGAAAATACCATCAAATATAACTCCCCCTAGTACCACTAGGGAACAGGTCCTGAATGCTCTTTCTAAGGCCCAAAACACTGCATTGATGGGCCCTGACAACATCCCAGGCTGCCTTCTAAATAGCATGAAACATGACCTATCAGGTCCTCTGGAAACACGATTTAACTCCAAACAGGTTTTGTGCCTTATGAATGGACAATGGCAACCATCATCCCTCTGCAAAAAAAGCAAGCCATCTGCAGACTCTGGAAACTACTGACCCATAAGTCTCACTAGTCTCATATATAAAGCCATGGAAAGAATTATCATGGAAATGATCAATAATGACATTGGAAACCTCCAGATACTTGACCCAACCCAGACTGGTTTTGTCAAGTGCAGGTCATGCCTATGCAATCTGGTGGACAAACATACCAAAGCAATGGACAAGGGCAAATCAGTTCACACTGCCTACCTTGACCTGGCTAAATCATCTGACACAATAACCCACTCAGGCATTATTGACAAACTCAAGAAGTTAGGTATCAACCTTTATGTCACCCAGTAGATAGTGGACAGGAACCAGAAGTTAGAACTGGGGAGTTCACCTCTACAAAGGGGCCAGTCACCAGACAATCCTTTAGGGATCAATCCTGAGACAACTCCTTTTTAGTATCTACTTCTCTGAAGTCAAGGTCAATGTCAAGGGCCTCTGGCTGACCAAATCTGCGGATGATTACAAATTAGGAGCAGTCATAAAATCCCCCACCAACACTAATGTTCTCCAAGCAGGGCTAACACAGACAAATAACTGGTGTGTCAGAGCTATGGACTAAAACTAAATGCCAAGAAATGCATAATAGTATCCTTCAGGAAGTCAGCCACTCCTGGTAACTATCATATTGACAACACACCCTTAAGAGACAACCCAGCAGTCAGGGACTTGGGGACACACATAGACAGAAATCTAGCCTTTGACCACCATGAATCTATGGTTGTGAGAAAATCATTCTACACTGTGCAACTTATAATCAAAGGTATGGCAGCTAAGTCCAAGCACATCACTGTTCCACTGTATTTGGCATTCATCAGACCTATCATTGACTACAGTGTCCCCTTTGGTATGTACCTAACTATGCACATACAACAATTGGAAGATCCACAGAGGTTCCTCACCAAAAGAATGAAGAGCATAAATAAGTTGTATGCAGACTACCTCAAAGCCATATTCCTATGTGACTCCCAGATAATACCCCACCAGACTGCCAATAATAATGTGACGTTCCCCACTACCCTGGGTCAGTAACTAAGGAGCTTCAATCCTCACTACTGACTACAATGTGAGACTGTCACTTAAACAGGAATAATATTTCACAATTTCCCCTAAGAGCAGAACAGGAACACACTCTATAACCTGGGACTGTCCACCCCAACTATAACTCCTTATTACACACTTCAGAGCAATGTGTCCCAGTTTAAGACCTTTGATACACTCACACTTAAGTAAATTAAATCTCACACATCCAAACACTTCTGGGAAAGTCTAACACAGATTTCCAGCTGTGCCCCTTCCCCAAAATAATACTGTAACATGGTGCCATCAGTCAGACTGCCTACATGCCCTTTTAAAGGGGTGTCCAATTATGAAAATTATATATTAAAACAAATGATAGGAAATGACCTAAAGCAGCCAGGCTTTTGGACTGGCCCGGGAAGTTATCAAAGTAGGTATAAGCACTCTCAAATCACTAAAGAAAATATTGATTGACTAGCCACAAAGTAAGTTAATAAAACTATTTAATAATGAGGGAAATGATTAAAAATATAAGACAGTAATTTCCAATAAATAAACAGAACTCAATCACCAGAAAAATTAAATCAAAACCGTAGGACAAAAATCCAACATTTAGAAACACTCTAACTGATTAGTTATAATTTTTCTATCTGACTAAAGAACACTGTTCCTGATCTAAACTAAATTATTACAACAGAGCAAAGGTAGGCTTACACTTCTCGGCGAGTCCTTCTAGGTATCCACTATACAGTACAACTGTGAACAACTGACAACTGCAACTGACTGTTAACTGTAACTGACAACTGACTTCAACTGTCTTCAGCAGGTTCTTTTATAGACCAGCTTAACTGTCGCAATGTTCCAGTTCTAATTTTCATTTCATATTTTGAAAATCAGCCAACTGCTGTTTAAAGTTCCTTCCTGCCTTTCAACCTCTTGACAGTAACACATAGTAACTGTCAACATTCCGATTACATCATCTGCAGATCAGCTGATTCTGATTCAGCCTGTATTTAGAATATTCTTCAAAATATGCACAGTTAGAAATGTAAAGGAACACTATTCAAGTCTTTAAAACATTCTGTACAAACAGATTATAAATCAACATGTAAAAACTTATTTACAATATCATAACTAGTCATGCTGGCATATAACACACTGTACGCACTCTCCAAAGCTAAGAATACAGCATCCATGGGACCAGATGACATCCCGGGCTGTGTACTACATGAACTACAATATGAACTGGCACTTCACCTAAGTGTCATGTTTAATCATAGCCTCACCTCAGGTTTCGTGCCCACTGAGTGGCGCACAGCTACAGTTATCCCACTCCACAAGGGGGGATCCACCTTGGATCCCGGAAACTACCGTCCCATCAGTCTGACAAGCCTTATCTGCAAGGCCATAGAGCGTATTATCATGGAACTTATAAACAAAGACATTGGCAACCTTCAAACACTGGACCCCACCCAGTTTGGGTTTGTGAAGGGCCGATCTTGTCTCCTGAACTTGACTGACTTCTTCGAATCAGTCTCCAGAGCCATGGACAAGGGTAAGGTGGTCCACACAGCCTATCTAGACCTTGCCAAGGCCTTTGACACCATCCCCCACTCTGGAATCATAGATAAACTTACTAAGCTGGGCATTAATCCCTACGTCACCCAATGGGTTGCTAACTGGCTTACTGATAGAACCCACACTGTAAAAGTAGCCGACTCCAAATCCAGCTCCAGACAAGTGACAAGTGGAGTACCTCAGGGTTCAGTCCTGGGACCGCTCTTGTTTGGCATCTACTTCTCTGAAGTACAGGCCAACACTAAGGGACTCTGGATAACAAAGTTTGCAGATGACTGCAAACTGGGAGCCATTATTGAATCCCCAAATGATGTGGATACTCTACAAAAGGGCCTTACAGAAACAGATGCTTGGTGCCAGAGCCATGGGCTCAAGCTCAATGCCAAGAAATGTATAGTTACCCCTTTGGGGGAAATAACATGTATCCGTGAATTACCATATAGGTGGCAGTACACTAAACACCGAAAGTTTGATAAGAGATTTAGGGACACAGGTGGACAGTGGTCTCACCTTCGATAACCACATCGCCACAACAGTCAGGAAATCCTTCTATGTGACACACCTCATCACTAAGGGCTTTTCATCCAGAAAAAAGGAGGTCATTGTCCCACTGTACTCATCCCTCATTAGACCCATTATAGAATACAATGCCCCGTTTAGTATGTACCTCTCAAGACATCTGCAACAACTGGAAAGGCCACAGAAATACCTCTCTAAAAGAATCACAGGCCTAAAGCAGATGCCCTACACTGACCACCTTAAAAAACTCCAGCTATACTCTGTCGCATATCGTCTACTCAGAGGCGATCTTTGCTTAACATACAAGGCCATGTCAAACCCAGAGCTGTTGGACATGCTACACATAAAGAAATCCCAATCCCTCAGAGCCACATGCTCCAGGGATCTAAACCTTGTCATCACAATAAACAAAACATGCTGGAGGGATAGGTTCCTGACCCAGAGACTCCCCAGACTCTGGAATAGATTGCCCATACATGTCAAGCAGAGTGCCTCTTTGGTCCTCTTCAAAAGGAACATTGACGATTGGATGGGAGAAAGGAAATTCACCCCAGGGATAACATCAGTCGCCCTGCTAGACAGGGGTCCAGGGAAGTAAATAGTGTGGGAAGAAATATCCAGGGAATTGTTATGGCTAGGCTTGTATAGGCCCTAGGGCTGATAGCCTAGTACCAACCTATGAACCTATGTACAAACAGATTATAAATCAACATGTAAGAACTTATTTACAATATCATAACTAGTCATGCTGGCATATAATACACAGGTTAATCTGAAATTATGTACAAAAACTTCAGTCAGACATACTAGCACAGACGATTTCTTCACACCCTATATTCTGCATCCTACAGGCTGTTGAGGGGAGATCTATACCTGGCAAATAATGCATCATCGGGCCACAATTTGATTGACCTCTTGCATATCTACAAAACAAACAGCACCAGAATTACCCATTCTAAAGACGTAAGCCTTGCCTGTGACATAAACAGGATTTGTTGGAGAGACAGGTATGTATCTCAGTGACTATGCCTTCTCTGGGACAAGCTCCCAATCCATGTGAAGCAGAGTTCCTCCCTAACCCAATTCTAGTGTAATTTAGACAATTGGCTGGAGAACAGGAAATTCATCCCTGGTTTGGCATCCATCCTGTAAATGGTTCATCTCCCACACCTCTACTTGTAAATGTGTCATCTTTCATGTCCCTGCTTATAGTTACCAAAGGTACCATAACTTGACAGAGATTTGGGATGCATTGCTAAACTTAAAAAGGCCCCAGTGGTCATTAGCTTAGTATACACTTATGAACATATGACTTTAATCAATCTATTTTGCTACAAGTTCAGTTTTGGAACCCCTTAAGGCTACAATGGGTCATAAGGGAGGTTCAATAGATCTTTGTGGATATTTGGAATATCAAAAATTGTTGAAATAACAGGTTTCTCTACCTTAAAAATCTGTAAAAACCTAACTCAATGTAGCCATCCATAAGATTTTCATCTTAATAAGATTGATGTCTTGATAGGTTATGTTGATTTGGAGATTACCTGCCACTTCATGTTTTCTCATTGTTTAATAATGTTCATGGTTCAGAGAAGGTTACTAGGCTAATGGCCGTAGAGACCTTACAAGCCTAGTCATATTTATGCTGAGTTGTCCCAACTGTTGGTGGTTAGGTGAGTGAAGTTCATTGAGGTAAGGGTCTATGGTAGTTAATAATGACTTCCTCTGTCCAGGAGGAACATGGGCACCATTCTAGGTGTGCATTTGCGGTCACCCATCTATTGATCTAGGTTGTTTGAAAATGGTCAGGGAGGTGCTCTGTTTTACGTGAGTTGGAAGCTTGTTCCAGAGAAGTGGCAGTCTCTGGGAGATGTATCTATCTCTCCAGCATGACTTGTTCATGTCAGAGGCTAGACTAAGATCCCTGGAGTGAGTGACCCTTGTGCTGTTTGATTTATGAATGTGTAGCATTTCCATCAGGGCCAGATCATAGACTGCCCTGTAAGCCAGGCACAGGTCACCCCTCAGCAACCTGTAGGAAACAGAACACAGTGACAGGGCTTTAAGTCTTTCCGCATAAGACCTGTTTTGTGTACCCTGTAAATTCTTGTTGAGAAATCTCTGTGGTCTCTCTAATTGTTGCAGATGTCTGGTAAGGTACATGCAAAAGGGAGCACTGTATTTAATTAATGGTCTGATGAGGGCCGAGTATAATGGAATTATAACATCTTTAGATCTAGATATGATGCTTTTACTTATAATATGCGCCAAATAAGAATTTCCTTACTATTGTGGATACGGGTGGTCAAAGTTCAGGTTGCTATCAACCTCAGTACCCAGATCATGTACCACTGTTTCTTCACTTGGGGGGGGGGGTGCTGTCTATAAAGTAATTAGCAGGGATTTCAGCTTTCCCAAAGGGAATAATAATGCAATTTTTGCATTTAGTCTTAATCTGTGGTTTTGGCACCAATCATTTGTCTGCATTAACCTGTCTATAATATAGTAACATCATTGGGGGACTCTGTGATTGCTCCCAATTTGTAATCATCGGTGAACTTGGTCAGCAACAGACCATCAAAATTTGTCTGGACTTCTGAGAAATAAATTCCAAACAGTAAGGGGCCCAGCACAGAACCCTGTGGTACATCACTGGTGACTGGTCTTTTGCTAGAGGTGAAGTCACCCACTTTGATATTTTTCCACTGAATTCCTTGGCTAACATAAGGACAACTCCCTCACCCTCTTCCAGTTTCATAATTCTTACTGATCTGTCACAGGAAAAGGCTTTCAGGGTTGTCCATTCATCCACGGAACGTTGTATTAAAATGGGACTTTTTTAATGTGGAAATCTGTCTTATCTCCTTTTTTACATCTTTTCTCATACAACTGAATAACAGGATTTAAGTGCATGTGTGTATATATATATATGTGTGTGTGTGTGTGTGTTTGTGTGTTTGTGTGTGTGTGTGTGTGTGTGTGTGTGTGTGTGTGTGTGTGTGTGTGTGTGTTGGGGAGGGACTGAAAGTGCTGTTTCTTTTGAATGCATTGGTTGCAGCAGTCCTGCCCCCCCCCCTTCATTGTTTTCATCAGCAAACCATAATTTAAGGTTTAATTTGTGGGTACATATTTTTAAAGCACCTACGGAAACCATTGTTGTTATTGGTCTAACGAAATCACACCCTGGAGAAAAAAGTCCTGCAGTGCCTGCAGAGCTAGAAGGACCACCCTCCTCTCCAATAGGGTGATGTGAATGTAGGCCTGTTGGAGTGACCATATTCTCTGGACTGTTCTTCCTTCATAATGTTCCTCCAATCCCAGACAGAATGTGTCCATGGTAACTATGGCTGACAGAAGGGGTAGAACAAAGAGAAATCCTGGCTTGTACCAAGAGGGGACTGACTCCACCACTTTTGATGAGTTTTGCAACCCATGGATAGACAGGTAGGAAAATTACTGAGAACATACTGCATTCTGAGTGTCCACTGGAATATTTTCATAATATTTAGTATGAGAGGCTAGTATAATAGCTGCCAGCATCATGCCCAGTGTCCGCAGTACTAGGGAGGACAGTGGTTAGTCTAGCTGAAGGTCTATGACTTGAAGTTTTAGGGATAGCAGCCTTCGAACAGGAAGTCTTGTAATTTTGGTTGCAGTTTCCAGATGGCAACCTATCTAAAGATTAGGTTGGTTCTATGTTTGATTATTTATTTATTTATTTATTTATTTATTTATTTATTTATTTATTTATTGAGATACCCAAGGACTGACACAAATGGAACAAAGTACTCTCTTGTTGAAAAAAGGGATTCTTTTGCATTTGCAGCAAAGAGACAATCATCAAGATAAGGGAATACCACGAGATGGACTGTGACTACTGAGATGCACTTGGTGAACACCCAGGGGGCTGAAGTGAGACCAAAGGGCAGGGACTGTAACTAGTAATGATTTGGTTCCTAGCTGGAAGCAAAGGAACCTTTAAGATGTAGAGGCAAGCATCCTGAACATCTATAAAGCACACCCGACCCCCTTCTTGCAGGTATGAAGGAATGAAGGAATGGACTGCACTGTGATAAACTGGAATTTAATCTTCTTAACATAGAGATTTAGCCTGCTGAGATCCAGAATGGCCATATGTCCTGTATTTTCTCTTGAACTAAAAGAATACTGAGTAGATTGTAGATATTTCCTGGTCTGGTAGGACCACTTGGATTGCTCTTTTCTTGAAAAAGTTGACTGAATAATTTCCTGAGTAGTTGCCTTCTTTTAGTAAGGTGGAACATCTAGAAGGGGTGATGAAGTTTGTTTGTGGACAGATATGAAAGATATGATGTAGCCTCTGGACATGAAAAGCTTCACCCAACTGCCATTTATGATGGCCAACCAAGTGTCTAGGTGAAGAAATAGACAGCCCCTGCCTGCCTCTAGAGGGGAGGAGTTGGGAACCTTTGAGGAATGCTGGAAAGTTTTCCTTGAAAAAGGACCCATGCACCCCTGATTTTATGGATCCACTCTGCCTCTGGGCAGTGCCCATTACTGGGACCCTTTCTGCCACAGGGTGTCCTATACAGGGTGCCCTATCTGAAGAGGAAAGAATATAGTGTTTTTTTTTTTTTACCTAAGAGACCTTTGCTACCATTTTGATTTCTGAAAATGGTCCTTTAAGGGGTTTCCAAGCATACTCTCATGGCAAACAACATTTTTTCCTTGTGCTCACTCTTCAGGAAGGTCTCTCTAAAGTTCCATCATAAAGGGCAATAACGAATGATGGTTTAAAGTTGTCTGCAAAGTCATGCTAGCACAACGAGGCATGGCAGTGCATAACAATACTGGTGTTTGATGCCCCATCTGCTGTGCTGTGAAGCAGTCTCATGGAAAGATTAGCAATAGACATTTTAAACAGCTGAGATTCAGTCTGTTTCCTGGTATCCAGTGTTGGAGTTCTTCTGAGGGAACCCAGAGTCTGGTCGGCTAGGTACCCCTAGAACCTTGTCAAGTGAGATATGTAGTTTATTGCCCCAAGGGAAAATGTTCTTGAGGTGTAAAACCACCTTCCAAAATAGTCTATCATCTTAGACACCCTGTTAGGATGATGGACTGTGGCACTCTTCTCAGATAACTCCTTCTTAGTGGCTGTTGCAACTACAGTAGAATCAATCTGAGGGCCCATGTTCCAATATGACTTCTTTTTGGCAGTCTTAAAACCTTATCCAGCTTACAGGGAATAGGTTCTACTACATCAGGTTCCCATCATGCTCTCTGTCCTACCAGGTTGGCAAGATGCTCAGTGGGAGGGACCACCTAGGAAGTAGAGTGGCTAGCTCTGAAAGCCTCAGACAACATCTAAGAAGGGGGTGCATGGGCCAAATTACCCTCTGACACATTAGCTTCAGGATCTCTTCAAAGTTGGTGTCCTTATGGAGGGGGGCTTCCTCTTCATCAAAGTCTGCATCTGGTGTAAGTGATTTCATAGAGGAAGAAATGCTGCTACTACTTTATGAATTGGAGAATGGCAGCATATGCATTCACTGATAGAATAATGGGATTAATAATGAGGCTATATGAAGGATCAGAAGCAAGGACAAAGGTGGGAGTGTTCTCTCTGACAAGCTGTGCTTCAACAGAAGAAACAAGCAGGGATGTTCCCTTTCCCCTGATGTTATCTGCTTTACATTTAGTGTTGTTGGCAAACCAAATAAAGAATTCACAAACAAAAGGATATAACTGGTATGGCAATAAAAAAGTTAACTTTACTTGAGGATGATATTATTTTGTATGCGATAAATCCAGAAAAGGAAATTTCATTGCTGTGGAACATTTTGAGACAGTTTTCAAGTTTTGTTCAGATATAGAATAAATGAAGACAAAATAAAAAGTTATGACCTCACCATAACATTCCATCTGTGTTGTCCATTTTCATTCTCCCTCAACTGATGGGTCATGGATATGACTTGGATCCAACTCAGACGCTTCTACCAGATCTTCAGATCTAAAAACTCTCGAGCTCCTCCCTTTACCCATAATATCCCCCAGCCAACCTAATATACCTCAGATTGAGTTTGCTGCCTTTAGGAATAAAACACAATGGAAAGAAATCCACACCTTGATATTTAAGCGCTTTCGTCCCAAAAGAAAGAACTTCATCAGAATAACAAATATACAAGAACATATAGATTATATAGGTTCACAGGTTCATACTAGGCTATCTGCCCTGGGGCAATTATAAGCCTAGCCCGATTCTGTATGGCTTACGCCACCCCTTGATTTGAGTATACTGTGCCCTTTTTAAGGTTTAGTTTACTGTGCCTCTGTCTAATAGTGACACGGGAGTAATCCCTGGGACAAACCTACGATCCCCCATCCACTTATCGAGATTCTTCTTGAAGAGATTCAGTGAGGTGCTCTGCCTCACATGAACTGGAATTCTATTCCAGAGCGAAGGGAGCCTCTGGGTTATGAACCTGTCCCTCCAGCAAGTTCTATTTATTTCTGTGCTGAGGTTCAAGTCCCTCGAGCGTGTGGCTCTAAGGGATTTAGATTTACTGAGGTGGAGCATGTCCATTAATTCTGGATTTGACATAGCTTTGTATGTCCGGCATAGATCGCCTCGAAGTAGGCGGTATGCAACTGAGTAGAGCTGGAGTTTTTTTAACCGAGCAGCATATGGCATCTGTTTGAGACCCTTGATCCTCTTGGTGAGATACTTTTGGGGTCTTTCTAATTGCTGCAGGTGTCGGGCAAGGTACATCCCAAAAGGGGCACTGTATTCTATGATGGGCGTGATGAGGGATGAATAAAGGGGCACGATTACCTCTCTTGATCTAGATGTGAAACCCTTCGTGATGAGGTGGGCTATGTAGAAGGTCTTTCTAACCACTTTGGCAATGTGGTTTTCAAAGGAGAGATTGCTATCAACTTGGGTACCCAGGTCTCTAATAACTTTCTCTGTACTTAATGGTTTTCCGCCTATGTGGTAATTTGTGGGCACATTGTTTTTGCCAAAGGGTATGACTATACATTTTTTGGCATTTAGCTTTAAACCATGGCGCTGGCACCAGTTATCTGTCTCTGTGAGACCTTTTTGAAGGATGTTTGTGTCAACTGGAGAGTTGATTATGGCGCCCAGTTTGCAGTCGTCTGCGAACTTGGTGAGCCATAGTCCTCCCACGTTTGCCTGTACCTCTGAAAAGTATATACCGAACAAGAGTGGTCCCAGGACAGAACCCTGTGGGACGCCACTTGTGACCGGTTTCGAGTCTGACATGGCTCCAGCAACTCTCACTCTGTGGGTTCTGTCTTTGAGCCAGTTTGCAACCCATCTTGTGACATAGGGGTTTATATTTAAGCTGGATAGCTTATCTATGATGCCCGAGTGGGGTATTGTGTCAAATGCCTTTGCAAGGTCCAGATAGGCTGTGTGGACTACCTTCCCTTCATCTATGGCTTTGGTGACTGTTTCAAAGAAGTCAACCAGGTTCAAAAGGCAGGATCTGCCCTTGACAAAGCCGAACTGGGTAGGATCCAGTGTCTGTAGGTCCCCAATGTCTTTGTTTATGAGCTCCATGATGATCCTCTCCATAGCCTTGCAGACTAAGCTAGTCAGGCTTATGGGGCGATAGTTTCCAGGGTCCGTACAGGCTCCACCTTTGTGGAGTGGGACCACTGTTGCTGTACGCCATTCTGTGGGCACATATCCTGTAGTGAGGCTGAGATTGTATAGCTGTTTTATTTGAGGGATTAGTTCCTCTTGTAGTTCATGTAGGACGCAACCTGGGATGCCATCTGGTCCCATGGAAGCAGTGTTTTTTGCTTTGGAGAGGGCAGCCTTCACCTGAGCATCTGAGATGTTTGGGAGGCAGCCCTCTGCCGGGATAGATACTGGCTCATTTGGGGGGAGGGGGTGGAGAAGTTTGCACTGAACCTGTCTGCCAGGATATTGGCGATGTCTGTGGGTTCAGTGTATTTTTTGTCATTTAGAATCAACTCAGAACAAGTCTGGGAATTGCATCCCAGGTTTCTAACATAACTGAAAAAAGCCTTATGATTGTCTTTGGTGTCCTGTGCAATTTTTCTCTCGAAGCTGGCCTTGGAGGATTTTATGAGGGATCGTAATTTTTTGCTAGTACTGATCAGAGATGCCTTCCATATTAGGGATTTTGCTCTATCATGTAGTAGCTTCCTCCTTCTGTTGTACAGTTTATTTATGGCAGGGGTCCACCAGACTGGACGCCTGCCTTTGGATGATTGGGTCTTGGTTTTGTTTGGGATAGCATGATCCATGCATTCCTGGAGATGACCGTAGAATGCATTTATATAGGATTCTGCAGTTTGGGCTGTAGTTTCCA